>NW_027665466.1:0-153733 GCF_963924005.1 Protomyctophum bolini | reverse complement strand
CTACGTACTAAGTAGGCCACTGCGAATCTTTTTCCCTCTTGAGAGTTTTGTCTAAAATGTCCAGAAGGGGGCGCAACAGCGAACCCGGAAGTGTTTTGACACTTGTGTTATTTTCAAGATTTAGGGTTAGGTAATGGGGGTTCTACGATAAGACTCAGGAGCCTCTGAGAGTCCAAAACACAAGTATGAGACATCAAAAATTCCGTAATGGCGACCCGATTCGGAATCTGTTGTCCTCATTGATTTCTGAGCTTCCTAGCGGCAACAGCGCCACCATTTGTCTGCCATTGAAATTGCACAAAAAAATTCAAAAAAAAAAAAACTTTTGCCTACGTACTAAGTAGGCCACTGCGAATCTTTTTCCCTCTTGAGAGTTTTGTCTAAAATGTCCAGAAGGGGGCGCAAAGCGAACCCGGAAGTGTTTTGACACTAAGAATGTGTTTTTGGTTGAAATGCTAAACTTAAAATTGAGTACCAGAAGCGAGCCACATATCATCGCGTTCGTCTTATCGATGGCTACGCGTGGACGTGACTAACTTTTATTTCTGACCTTTGTGGGAGGAGCTATCGCACTTTAAAGGCTAACCCTAGGGTTAGGAACCGTGCGACCGTGTGCGGAGAGACACATATCCAAATGTCCGTCTCGACAAGCTATATAACATACTAAAAGATGGGACCGTGTCGACCTTTGTGGGAGGAGCTATCGCACTTTAAAGGCTAACCCTAGGGTTAGGAACCGTGCGACCGTGTGCGGAGAGACACATATCCAAATGTCCGTCTCGACAAGCTATATAACATACTAAAAGATGGGACCGTGTCGACCTTTGTGGAGGAGCTATCGCACTTTAAAGGCTAACCCTAGGGTTAGGAACCGTGCGACCGTGTGCGGAGAGACACATATCCAAATGTCCGTCTCGACAAGCTATATAACATACTAAAAGATGGGACCGTGTCGACCTTTGTGGGAGGAGCTATCGCACTTTAAAGGGTTAGGGTTAGGGTTAGGGTTAGGCAATGGGGGTTCGCAAGATTACCGGTAATCTTACCGATAAGACCCAGGAGCCTCTGAACGTCCAGGACACAAGTATGAGACATCTAAAATTCCGTAATGGCGACCCGATTCGGAATCTGTTGTCCTCATTGATTTCTGAGCTTCCTAGCGGCAACAGCGCCACCATTTGTCTGCCATTAAAATTGCACAAAAAAATTCAAAAAAAAAAAAACTTTTGCCTACGTACTAAGTAGGCCACTGCGAATCTTTTTCCCTCTTGAGAGTTTTGTCTAAAATGTCCAGAAGGGGGCGCAACAGCGAACCCGGAAGTGTTTTGACACTTGTGTTATTTTCAAGATTTAGGGTTAGGTAATGGGGGTTCTACCGATAAGACTCAGGAGCCTCTGAGAGTCCAAAACACAAGTATGAGACATCAAAAATTCCGTAATGGCGACCCGATTCGGAATCTGTTGTCCTCATTGATTTCTGAGCTTCCTAGCGGCAACAGCGCCACCATTTGTCTGCCATTGAAATTGCACAAAAAAATTCAAAAAAAAAAAAACTTTTGCCTACGTACTAAGTAGGCCACTGCGAATCTTTTTCCCTCTTGAGAGTTTTGTCTAAAATGTCCAGAAGGGGGCGCAAAGCGAACCCGGAAGTGTTTTGACACTAAGAATGTGTTTTTGGTTGAAATGCTAAACTTAAAATTGAGTACCAGAAGCGAGCCACATATCATCGCGTTCGTCTTATCGATGGCTACGCGTGGACGTGACTAACTTTTATTTCTGACCTTTGTGGGAGGAGCTATCGCACTTTAAAGGCTAACCCTAGGGTTAGGAACCGTGCGACCGTGTGCGGAGAGACACATATCCAAATGTCCGTCTCGACAAGCTATATAACATACTAAAAGATGGGACCGTGTCGACCTTTGTGGGAGGAGCTATCGCACTTTAAAGGCTAACCCTAGGGTTAGGAACCGTGCGACCGTGTGCGGAGAGACACATATCCAAATGTCCGTCTCGACAAGCTATATAACATACTAAAAGATGGGACCGTGTCGACCTTTGTGGGAGGAGCTATCGCACTTTAAAGGCTAACCCTAGGGTTAGGAACCGTGCGACCGTGTGCGGAGAGACACATATCCAAATGTCCGTCTCGACAAGCTATATAACATACTAAAAGATGGGACCGTGTCGACCTTTGTGGGAGGAGCTATCGCACTTTAAAGGGTTAGGGTTAGGGTTAGGGTTAGGCAATGGGGGTTCGCAAGATTACCGGTAATCTTACCGATAAGACCCAGGAGCCTCTGAACGTCCAGGACACAAGTATGAGACATCTAAAATTCCGTAATGGCGACCCGATTCGGAATCTGTTGTCCTCATTGATTTCTGAGCTTCCTAGCGGCAACAGCGCCACCATTTGTCTGCCATTAAAATTGCACAAAAAAATTCAAAAAAAAAAAAACTTTTGCCTACGTACTAAGTAGGCCACTGCGAATCTTTTTCCCTCTTGAGAGTTTTGTCTAAAATGTCCAGAAGGGGGCGCAACAGCGAACCCGGAAGTGTTTTGACACTTGTGTTATTTTCAAGATTTAGGGTTAGGTAATGGGGGTTCTACCGATAAGACTCAGGAGCCTCTGAGAGTCCAAAACACAAGTATGAGACATCAAAAATTCCGTAATGGCGACCCGATTCGGAATCTGTTGTCCTCATTGATTTCTGAGCTTCCTAGCGGCAACAGCGCCACCATTTGTCTGCCATTGAAATTGCACAAAAAAATTCAAAAAAAAAAAAACTTTTGCCTACGTACTAAGTAGGCCACTGCGAATCTTTTTCCCTCTTGAGAGTTTTGTCTAAAATGTCCAGAAGGGGGCGCAAAGCGAACCCGGAAGTGTTTTGACACTAAGAATGTGTTTTTGGTTGAAATGCTAAACTTAAAATTGAGTACCAGAAGCGAGCCACATATCATCGCGTTCGTCTTATCGATGGCTACGCGTGGACGTGACTAACTTTTATTTCTGACCTTTGTGGGAGGAGCTATCGCACTTTAAAGGCTAACCCTAGGGTTAGGAACCGTGCGACCGTGTGCGGAGAGACACATATCCAAATGTCCGTCTCGACAAGCTATATAACATACTAAAAGATGGGACCGTGTCGACCTTTGTGGGAGGAGCTATCGCACTTTAAAGGCTAACCCTAGGGTTAGGAACCGTGCGACCGTGTGCGGAGAGACACATATCCAAATGTCCGTCTCGACAAGCTATATAACATACTAAAAGATGGGACCGTGTCGACCTTTGTGGGAGGAGCTATCGCACTTTAAAGGGTTAGGGTTAGGGTTAGGGTTAGGCAATGGGGGTTCGCAAGATTACCGGTAATCTTACCGATAAGACCCAGGAGCCTCTGAACGTCCAGGACACAAGTATGAGACATCTAAAATTCCGTAATGGCGACCCGATTCGGAATCTGTTGTCCTCATTGATTTCTGAGCTTCCTAGCGGCAACAGCGCCACCATTTGTCTGCCATTAAAATTGCACAAAAAAATTCAAAAAAAAAAAAACTTTTGCCTACGTACTAAGTAGGCCACTGCGAATCTTTTTCCCTCTTGAGAGTTTTGTCTAAAATGTCCAGAAGGGGGCGCAACAGCGAACCCGGAAGTGTTTTGACACTTGTGTTATTTTCAAGATTTAGGGTTAGGTAATGGGGGTTCTACCGATAAGACTCAGGAGCCTCTGAGAGTCCAAAACACAAGTATGAGACATCAAAAATTCCGTAATGGCGACCCGATTCGGAATCTGTTGTCCTCATTGATTTCTGAGCTTCCTAGCGGCAACAGCGCCACCATTTGTCTGCCATTGAAATTGCACAAAAAAATTCAAAAAAAAAAAAACTTTTGCCTACGTACTAAGTAGGCCACTGCGAATCTTTTTCCCTCTTGAGAGTTTTGTCTAAAATGTCCAGAAGGGGGCGCAAAGCGAACCCGGAAGTGTTTTGACACTAAGAATGTGTTTTTGGTTGAAATGCTAAACTTAAAATTGAGTACCAGAAGCGAGCCACATATCATCGCGTTCGTCTTATCGATGGCTACGCGTGGACGTGACTAACTTTTATTTCTGACCTTTGTGGGAGGAGCTATCGCACTTTAAAGGCTAACCCTAGGGTTAGGAACCGTGCGACCGTGTGCGGAGAGACACATATCCAAATGTCCGTCTCGACAAGCTATATAACATACTAAAAGATGGGACCGTGTCGACCTTTGTGGGAGGAGCTATCGCACTTTAAAGGCTAACCCTAGGGTTAGGAACCGTGCGACCGTGTGCGGAGAGACACATATCCAAATGTCCGTCTCGACAAGCTATATAACATACTAAAAGATGGGACCGTGTCGACCTTTGTGGGAGGAGCTATCGCACTTTAAAGGGTTAGGGTTAGGGTTAGGGTTAGGCAATGGGGGTTCGCAAGATTACCGGTAATCTTACCGATAAGACCCAGGAGCCTCTGAACGTCCAGGACACAAGTATGAGACATCTAAAATTCCGTAATGGCGACCCGATTCGGAATCTGTTGTCCTCATTGATTTCTGAGCTTCCTAGCGGCAACAGCGCCACCATTTGTCTGCCATTAAAATTGCACAAAAAAATTCAAAAAAAAAAAAACTTTTGCCTACGTACTAAGTAGGCCACTGCGAATCTTTTTCCCTCTTGAGAGTTTTGTCTAAAATGTCCAGAAGGGGGCGCAACAGCGAACCCGGAAGTGTTTTGACACTTGTGTTATTTTCAAGATTTAGGGTTAGGTAATGGGGGTTCTACCGATAAGACTCAGGAGCCTCTGAGAGTCCAAAACACAAGTATGAGACATCAAAAATTCCGTAATGGCGACCCGATTCGGAATCTGTTGTCCTCATTGATTTCTGAGCTTCCTAGCGGCAACAGCGCCACCATTTGTCTGCCATTGAAATTGCACAAAAAAATTCAAAAAAAAAAAAACTTTTGCCTACGTACTAAGTAGGCCACTGCGAATCTTTTTCCCTCTTGAGAGTTTTGTCTAAAATGTCCAGAAGGGGGCGCAAAGCGAACCCGGAAGTGTTTTGACACTTGTGTTTTTTTCCAGATTTTTTTTTTTTTTTTTTAGGGTTAGGCTTAGTGTATACAAGTCTGCGGGTTAGGTTTAGGGTGAGGGTTTGAGATAGGTAGTAGTTGTAGTACTAAGACTGGTTAGGGTTAGTGTATACAAGTCTGCGGGTTAGGTTCAGGGTGAGGGTTTGAGATAGGTTGTAGTTGTAGTACTAAGACAAGTCTAAGTCCACATCAAGAAGGTTTTTTTTTTTTTTTTTTTTTTGGTTTAGTTTCTTTTTTTTTTTTCTTTTTTTTTGATTTTTTTTTTTTTTTTTTTGAATTTTTTTTCTTTTTTTTTCTTTTTTTCTTTTTTTCTTTTTTTTTTTTTTCTTTTTTGCATGTTTCAAGTGATTTGGGATCGACTGGTAATAGTCCCCAGTGCACTTATTTTGGTGTCCCCAAGCTCTGGGACTTAGTAAAATTTACCCCAGACCTTAGGAGTGTCGTAGAGCGACGGGACCAATTCCATTAAATCCGGCATGAAAAAGTGATTCAGAAAATGTGTTGTTTGAAAAAAAAAAATAATAATTGAGCTCTAGGGGCTGAAAAAACGTGTCTCTTTTGATTTGGCGGAGAGTTAGCAGTGTCGGAGAGCTACGAAACCACTTCCATCGGATTCGGGACGCTTCAAACATTTAGAAACAGTCTTGTTTGTGAAGACAGCAATTTTTTTGAATATCTTATTGAATTTTAAAGCTGCAAGGCCGCAAAATAAAGCCTAAAATGTCAACGCTTGACCTTTGGGTCTTCGGAGTGTCTTTGAGCGTCGGGAGTTGGCTCCCTAGACTCACTTTTTCCCGCTGAATACAGCCGTGGTGGTCTCGTGTCTCTACGATGTCGGGAAGTGGGTGTAATAGCCACTTAGCCGCCAGAAAACTTCTGTAAAAAACCGAGACCATTTTCCGACTCAGAACGACGAGGCGGACGCGCTGATATGTGTTTCCCAGCACACGGACTTACGGTTCTCTTAATTGGCTAGGGTTAGGGTTAGTTTTCAACGCGCGATAGCTCTTGAACGATACGTCCGTCAGACAAGTAATTGACGTTGGCGTTTCCAGCTTTCCGAGGCCTACGATCTGATATGTCCGCCATTGTCGTGCGACCCCCGTAGCCCCTAACCCTAACCCTAGATAACCCTAGTTTTACCTGATCGAAAGGCTTATAGGGTTACCGATGCTAAGAATGTGTTTTTGGTTGAAATGCTAAACTTAAAATTGAGTACCAGAAGCGAGCCACATATCATCGCGTTCGTCTTATCGATGGCTACGCGTGGACGTGACTAACTTTTATTTCTGACCTTTGTGGGAGGAGCTATCGCACTTTAAAGGCTAACCCTAGGGTTAGGAACCGTGCGACCGTGTGCGGAGAGACACATATCCAAATGTCCGTCTCGACAAGCTATATAACATACTAAAAGATGGGACCGTGTCGACCTTTGTGGGAGGAGCTATCGCACTTTAAAGGCTAACCCTAGGGTTAGGAACCGTGCGACCGTGTGCGGAGAGACACATATCCAAATGTCCGTCTCGACAAGCTATATAACATACTAAAAGATGGGACCGTGTCGACCTTTGTGGGAGGAGCTATCGCACTTTAAAGGCTAACCCTAGGGTTAGGAACCGTGCGACCGTGTGCGGAGAGACACATATCCAAATGTCCGTCTCGACAAGCTATATAACATACTAAAAGATGGGACCGTGTCGACCTTTGTGGGAGGAGCTATCGCACTTTAAAGGGTTAGGGTTAGGGTTAGGGTTAGGGCAATGGGGGTTCGCAAGATTACCGGTAATCTTACCGATAAGACCCAGGAGCCTCTGAACGTCCAGGACACAAGTATGAGACATCTAAAATTCCGTAATGGCGACCCGATTCGGAATCTGTTGTCCTCATTGATTTCTGAGCTTCCTAGCGGCAACAGCGCCACCATTTGTCTGCCATTGAAATTGCACAAAAAAATTCAAAAAAAAAAAAACTTTTGCCTACGTACTAAGTAGGCCACTGCGAATCTTTTTCCCTCTTGAGAGTTTTGTCTAAAATGTCCAGAAGGGGGCGCAACAGCGAACCCGGAAGTGTTTTGACACTTGTGTTATTTTCAAGATTTAGGGTTAGGTAATGGGGGTTCTACCGATAAGACTCAGGAGCCTCTGAGAGTCCAAAACACAAGTATGAGACATCAAAAATTCCGTAATGGCGACCCGATTCGGAATCTGTTGTCCTCATTGATTTCTGAGCTTCCTAGCGGCAACAGCGCCACCATTTGTCTGCCATTGAAATTGCACAAAAAAATTCAAAAAAAAAAGAACTTTTGCCTACGTACTAAGTAGGCCACTGCGAATCTTTTTCCCTCTTGAGAGTTTTGTCTAAAATGTCCAGAAGGGGGCGCAACAGCGAACCCGGAAGTGTTTTGACACTTGTGTTATTTTCAAGATTTAGGGTTAGGTAATGGGGGTTCTACCGATAAGACTCAGGAGCCTCTGAGAGTCCAAAACACAAGTATGAGACATCAAAAATTCCGTAATGGCGACCCGATTCGGAATCTGTTGTCCTCATTGATTTCTGAGCTTCCTAGCGGCAACAGCGCCACCATTTGTCTGCCATTGAAATTGCACAAAAAAATTCAAAAAAAAAAAAACTTTTGCCTACGTACTAAGTAGGCCACTGCGAATCTTTTTCCCTCTTGAGAGTTTTGTCTAAAATGTCCAGAAGGGGGCGCAAAGCGAACCCGGAAGTGTTTTGACACTAAGAATGTGTTTTTGGTTGAAATGCTAAACTTAAAATTGAGTACCAGAAGCGAGCCACATATCATCGCGTTCGTCTTATCGATGGCTACGCGTGGACGTGACTAACTTTTATTTCTGACCTTTGTGGGAGGAGCTATCGCACTTTAAAGGCTAACCCTAGGGTTAGGAACCGTGCGACCGTGTGCGGAGAGACACATATCCAAATGTCCGTCTCGACAAGCTATATAACATACTAAAAGATGGGACCGTGTCGACCTTTGTGGGAGGAGCTATCGCACTTTAAAGGCTAACCCTAGGGTTAGGAACCGTGCGACCGTGTGCGGAGAGACACATATCCAAATGTCCGTCTCGACAAGCTATATAACATACTAAAAGATGGGACCGTGTCGACCTTTGTGGGAGGAGCTATCGCACTTTAAAGGGTTAGGGTTAGGGTTAGGGTTAGGCAATGGGGGTTCGCAAGATTACCGGTAATCTTACCGATAAGACCCAGGAGCCTCTGAACGTCCAGGACACAAGTATGAGACATCTAAAATTCCGTAATGGCGACCCGATTCGGAATCTGTTGTCCTCATTGATTTCTGAGCTTCCTAGCGGCAACAGCGCCACCATTTGTCTGCCATTAAAATTGCACAAAAAAATTCAAAAAAAAAAAAACTTTTGCCTACGTACTAAGTAGGCCACTGCGAATCTTTTTCCCTCTTGAGAGTTTTGTCTAAAATGTCCAGAAGGGGGCGCAACAGCGAACCCGGAAGTGTTTTGACACTTGTGTTATTTTCAAGATTTAGGGTTAGGTAATGGGGGTTCTACCGATAAGACTCAGGAGCCTCTGAGAGTCCAAAACACAAGTATGAGACATCAAAAATTCCGTAATGGCGACCCGATTCGGAATCTGTTGTCCTCATTGATTTCTGAGCTTCCTAGCGGCAACAGCGCCACCATTTGTCTGCCATTGAAATTGCACAAAAAAATTCAAAAAAAAAAAAACTTTTGCCTACGTACTAAGTAGGCCACTGCGAATCTTTTTCCCTCTTGAGAGTTTTGTCTAAAATGTCCAGAAGGGGGCGCAAAGCGAACCCGGAAGTGTTTTGACACTTGTGTTTTTTTCCAGATTTTTTTTTTTTTTTTTTAGGGTTAGGCTTAGTGTATACAAGTCTGCGGGTTAGGTTTAGGGTGAGGGTTTGAGATAGGTAGTAGTTGTAGTACTAAGACTGGTTAGGGTTAGTGTATACAAGTCTGCGGGTTAGGTTCAGGGTGAGGGTTTGAGATAGGTTGTAGTTGTAGTACTAAGACAAGTCTAAGTCCACATCAAGAAGGTTTTTTTTTTTTTTTTTTTTTTGGTTTAGTTTCTTTTTTTTTTTTCTTTTTTTTTGATTTTTTTTTTTTTTTTTTTGAATTTTTTTTCTTTTTTTTTCTTTTTTTCTTTTTTTCTTTTTTTTTTTTTTCTTTTTTGCATGTTTCAAGTGATTTGGGATCGACTGGTAATAGTCCCCAGTGCACTTATTTTGGTGTCCCCAAGCTCTGGGACTTAGTAAAATTTACCCCAGACCTTAGGAGTGTCGTAGAGCGACGGGACCAATTCCATTAAATCCGGCATGAAAAAGTGATTCAGAAAATGTGTTGTTTGAAAAAAAAAAATAATAATTGAGCTCTAGGGGCTGAAAAAACGTGTCTCTTTTGATTTGGCGGAGAGTTAGCAGTGTCGGAGAGCTACGAAACCACTTCCATCGGATTCGGGACGCTTCAAACATTTAGAAACAGTCTTGTTTGTGAAGACAGCAATTTTTTTGAATATCTTATTGAATTTTAAAGCTGCAAGGCCGCAAAATAAAGCCTAAAATGTCAACGCTTGACCTTTGGGTCTTCGGAGTGTCTTTGAGCGTCGGGAGTTGGCTCCCTAGACTCACTTTTTCCCGCTGAATACAGCCGTGGTGGTCTCGTGTCTCTACGATGTCGGGAAGTGGGTGTAATAGCCACTTAGCCGCCAGAAAACTTCTGTAAAAAACCGAGACCATTTTCCGACTCAGAACGACGAGGCGGACGCGCTGATATGTGTTTCCCAGCACACGGACTTACGGTTCTCTTAATTGGCTAGGGTTAGGGTTAGTTTTCAACGCGCGATAGCTCTTGAACGATACGTCCGTCAGACAAGTAATTGACGTTGGCGTTTCCAGCTTTCCGAGGCCTACGATCTGATATGTCCGCCATTGTCGTGCGACCCCCGTAGCCCCTAACCCTAACCCTAGATAACCCTAGTTTTACCTGATCGAAAGGCTTATAGGGTTACCGATGCTAAGAATGTGTTTTTGGTTGAAATGCTAAACTTAAAATTGAGTACCAGAAGCGAGCCACATATCATCGCGTTCGTCTTATCGATGGCTACGCGTGGACGTGACTAACTTTTATTTCTGACCTTTGTGGGAGGAGCTATCGCACTTTAAAGGCTAACCCTAGGGTTAGGAACCGTGCGACCGTGTGCGGAGAGACACATATCCAAATGTCCGTCTCGACAAGCTATATAACATACTAAAAGATGGGACCGTGTCGACCTTTGTGGGAGGAGCTATCGCACTTTAAAGGCTAACCCTAGGGTTAGGAACCGTGCGACCGTGTGCGGAGAGACACATATCCAAATGTCCGTCTCGACAAGCTATATAACATACTAAAAGATGGGACCGTGTCGACCTTTGTGGGAGGAGCTATCGCACTTTAAAGGCTAACCCTAGGGTTAGGAACCGTGCGACCGTGTGCGGAGAGACACATATCCAAATGTCCGTCTCGACAAGCTATATAACATACTAAAAGATGGGACCGTGTCGACCTTTGTGGGAGGAGCTATCGCACTTTAAAGGGTTAGGGTTAGGGTTAGGGTTAGGGCAATGGGGGTTCGCAAGATTACCGGTAATCTTACCGATAAGACCCAGGAGCCTCTGAACGTCCAGGACACAAGTATGAGACATCTAAAATTCCGTAATGGCGACCCGATTCGGAATCTGTTGTCCTCATTGATTTCTGAGCTTCCTAGCGGCAACAGCGCCACCATTTGTCTGCCATTGAAATTGCACAAAAAAATTCAAAAAAAAAAAAACTTTTGCCTACGTACTAAGTAGGCCACTGCGAATCTTTTTCCCTCTTGAGAGTTTTGTCTAAAATGTCCAGAAGGGGGCGCAAAGCGAACCCGGAAGTGTTTTGACACTTGTGTTTTTTTCCAGATTTTTTTTTTTTTTTTTTAGGGTTAGGCTTAGTGTATACAAGTCTGCGGGTTAGGTTTAGGGTGAGGGTTTGAGATAGGTAGTAGTTGTAGTACTAAGACTGGTTAGGGTTAGTGTATACAAGTCTGCGGGTTAGGTTCAGGGTGAGGGTTTGAGATAGGTTGTAGTTGTAGTACTAAGACAAGTCTAAGTCCACATCAAGAAGGTTTTTTTTTTTTTTTTTTTTTTGGTTTAGTTTCTTTTTTTTTTTTCTTTTTTTTTGATTTTTTTTTTTTTTTTTTTGAATTTTTTTTCTTTTTTTTTCTTTTTTTCTTTTTTTCTTTTTTTTTTTTTTCTTTTTTGCATGTTTCAAGTGATTTGGGATCGACTGGTAATAGTCCCCAGTGCACTTATTTTGGTGTCCCCAAGCTCTGGGACTTAGTAAAATTTACCCCAGACCTTAGGAGTGTCGTAGAGCGACGGGACCAATTCCATTAAATCCGGCATGAAAAAGTGATTCAGAAAATGTGTTGTTTGAAAAAAAAAAATAATAATTGAGCTCTAGGGGCTGAAAAAACGTGTCTCTTTTGATTTGGCGGAGAGTTAGCAGTGTCGGAGAGCTACGAAACCACTTCCATCGGATTCGGGACGCTTCAAACATTTAGAAACAGTCTTGTTTGTGAAGACAGCAATTTTTTTGAATATCTTATTGAATTTTAAAGCTGCAAGGCCGCAAAATAAAGCCTAAAATGTCAACGCTTGACCTTTGGGTCTTCGGAGTGTCTTTGAGCGTCGGGAGTTGGCTCCCTAGACTCACTTTTTCCCGCTGAATACAGCCGTGGTGGTCTCGTGTCTCTACGATGTCGGGAAGTGGGTGTAATAGCCACTTAGCCGCCAGAAAACTTCTGTAAAAAACCGAGACCATTTTCCGACTCAGAACGACGAGGCGGACGCGCTGATATGTGTTTCCCAGCACACGGACTTACGGTTCTCTTAATTGGCTAGGGTTAGGGTTAGTTTTCAACGCGCGATAGCTCTTGAACGATACGTCCGTCAGACAAGTAATTGACGTTGGCGTTTCCAGCTTTCCGAGGCCTACGATCTGATATGTCCGCCATTGTCGTGCGACCCCCGTAGCCCCTAACCCTAACCCTAGATAACCCTAGTTTTACCTGATCGAAAGGCTTATAGGGTTACCGATGCTAAGAATGTGTTTTTGGTTGAAATGCTAAACTTAAAATTGAGTACCAGAAGCGAGCCACATATCATCGCGTTCGTCTTATCGATGGCTACGCGTGGACGTGACTAACTTTTATTTCTGACCTTTGTGGGAGGAGCTATCGCACTTTAAAGGCTAACCCTAGGGTTAGGAACCGTGCGACCGTGTGCGGAGAGACACATATCCAAATGTCCGTCTCGACAAGCTATATAACATACTAAAAGATGGGACCGTGTCGACCTTTGTGGGAGGAGCTATCGCACTTTAAAGGCTAACCCTAGGGTTAGGAACCGTGCGACCGTGTGCGGAGAGACACATATCCAAATGTCCGTCTCGACAAGCTATATAACATACTAAAAGATGGGACCGTGTCGACCTTTGTGGGAGGAGCTATCGCACTTTAAAGGCTAACCCTAGGGTTAGGAACCGTGCGACCGTGTGCGGAGAGACACATATCCAAATGTCCGTCTCGACAAGCTATATAACATACTAAAAGATGGGACCGTGTCGACCTTTGTGGGAGGAGCTATCGCACTTTAAAGGGTTAGGGTTAGGGTTAGGGTTAGGGCAATGGGGGTTCGCAAGATTACCGGTAATCTTACCGATAAGACCCAGGAGCCTCTGAACGTCCAGGACACAAGTATGAGACATCTAAAATTCCGTAATGGCGACCCGATTCGGAATCTGTTGTCCTCATTGATTTCTGAGCTTCCTAGCGGCAACAGCGCCACCATTTGTCTGCCATTGAAATTGCACAAAAAAATTCAAAAAAAAAAAAACTTTTGCCTACGTACTAAGTAGGCCACTGCGAATCTTTTTCCCTCTTGAGAGTTTTGTCTAAAATGTCCAGAAGGGGGCGCAACAGCGAACCCGGAAGTGTTTTGACACTTGTGTTATTTTCAAGATTTAGGGTTAGGTAATGGGGGTTCTACCGATAAGACTCAGGAGCCTCTGAGAGTCCAAAACACAAGTATGAGACATCAAAAATTCCGTAATGGCGACCCGATTCGGAATCTGTTGTCCTCATTGATTTCTGAGCTTCCTAGCGGCAACAGCGCCACCATTTGTCTGCCATTGAAATTGCACAAAAAAATTCAAAAAAAAAAGAACTTTTGCCTACGTACTAAGTAGGCCACTGCGAATCTTTTTCCCTCTTGAGAGTTTTGTCTAAAATGTCCAGAAGGGGGCGCAACAGCGAACCCGGAAGTGTTTTGACACTTGTGTTATTTTCAAGATTTAGGGTTAGGTAATGGGGGTTCTACCGATAAGACTCAGGAGCCTCTGAGAGTCCAAAACACAAGTATGAGACATCAAAAATTCCGTAATGGCGACCCGATTCGGAATCTGTTGTCCTCATTGATTTCTGAGCTTCCTAGCGGCAACAGCGCCACCATTTGTCTGCCATTGAAATTGCACAAAAAAATTCAAAAAAAAAAAAACTTTTGCCTACGTACTAAGTAGGCCACTGCGAATCTTTTTCCCTCTTGAGAGTTTTGTCTAAAATGTCCAGAAGGGGGCGCAAAGCGAACCCGGAAGTGTTTTGACACTAAGAATGTGTTTTTGGTTGAAATGCTAAACTTAAAATTGAGTACCAGAAGCGAGCCACATATCATCGCGTTCGTCTTATCGATGGCTACGCGTGGACGTGACTAACTTTTATTTCTGACCTTTGTGGGAGGAGCTATCGCACTTTAAAGGCTAACCCTAGGGTTAGGAACCGTGCGACCGTGTGCGGAGAGACACATATCCAAATGTCCGTCTCGACAAGCTATATAACATACTAAAAGATGGGACCGTGTCGACCTTTGTGGGAGGAGCTATCGCACTTTAAAGGCTAACCCTAGGGTTAGGAACCGTGCGACCGTGTGCGGAGAGACACATATCCAAATGTCCGTCTCGACAAGCTATATAACATACTAAAAGATGGGACCGTGTCGACCTTTGTGGGAGGAGCTATCGCACTTTAAAGGGTTAGGGTTAGGGTTAGGGTTAGGCAATGGGGGTTCGCAAGATTACCGGTAATCTTACCGATAAGACCCAGGAGCCTCTGAACGTCCAGGACACAAGTATGAGACATCTAAAATTCCGTAATGGCGACCCGATTCGGAATCTGTTGTCCTCATTGATTTCTGAGCTTCCTAGCGGCAACAGCGCCACCATTTGTCTGCCATTAAAATTGCACAAAAAAATTCAAAAGAAAAAAAACTTTTGCCTACGTACTAAGTAGGCCACTGCGAATCTTTTTCCCTCTTGAGAGTTTTGTCTAAAATGTCCAGAAGGGGGCGCAACAGCGAACCCGGAAGTGTTTTGACACTTGTGTTATTTTCAAGATTTAGGGTTAGGTAATGGGGGTTCTACCGATAAGACTCAGGAGCCTCTGAGAGTCCAAAACACAAGTATGAGACATCAAAAATTCCGTAATGGCGACCCGATTCGGAATCTGTTGTCCTCATTGATTTCTGAGCTTCCTAGCGGCAACAGCGCCACCATTTGTCTGCCATTGAAATTGCACAAAAAAATTCAAAAAAAAAAGAACTTTTGCCTACGTACTAAGTAGGCCACTGCGAATCTTTTTCCCTCTTGAGAGTTTTGTCTAAAATGTCCAGAAGGGGGCGCAAAGCGAACCCGGAAGTGTTTTGACACTAAGAATGTGTTTTTGGTTGAAATGCTAAACTTAAAATTGAGTACCAGAAGCGAGCCACATATCATCGCGTTCGTCTTATCGATGGCTACGCGTGGACGTGACTAACTTTTATTTCTGACCTTTGTGGGAGGAGCTATCGCACTTTAAAGGCTAACCCTAGGGTTAGGAACCGTGCGACCGTGTGCGGAGAGACACATATCCAAATGTCCGTCTCGACAAGCTATATAACATACTAAAAGATGGGACCGTGTCGACCTTTGTGGGAGGAGCTATCGCACTTTAAAGGCTAACCCTAGGGTTAGGAACCGTGCGACCGTGTGCGGAGAGACACATATCCAAATGTCCGTCTCGACAAGCTATATAACATACTAAAAGATGGGACCGTGTCGACCTTTGTGGGAGGAGCTATCGCACTTTAAAGGCTAACCCTAGGGTTAGGAACCGTGCGACCGTGTGCGGAGAGACACATATCCAAATGTCCGTCTCGACAAGCTATATAACATACTAAAAGATGGGACCGTGTCGACCTTTGTGGGAGGAGCTATCGCACTTTAAAGGGTTAGGGTTAGGGTTAGGGTTAGGGCAATGGGGGTTCGCAAGATTACCGGTAATCTTACCGATAAGACCCAGGAGCCTCTGAACGTCCAGGACACAAGTATGAGACATCTAAAATTCCGTAATGGCGACCCGATTCGGAATCTGTTGTCCTCATTGATTTCTGAGCTTCCTAGCGGCAACAGCGCCACCATTTGTCTGCCATTAAAATTGCACAAAAAAATTCAAAAAAAAAAAAACTTTTGCCTACGTACTAAGTAGGCCACTGCGAATCTTTTTCCCTCTTGAGAGTTTTGTCTAAAATGTCCAGAAGGGGGCGCAACAGCGAACCCGGAAGTGTTTTGACACTTGTGTTATTTTCAAGATTTAGGGTTAGGTAATGGGGGTTCTACCGATAAGACTCAGGAGCCTCTGAGAGTCCAAAACACAAGTATGAGACATCAAAAATTCCGTAATGGCGACCCGATTCGGAATCTGTTGTCCTCATTGATTTCTGAGCTTCCTAGCGGCAACAGCGCCACCATTTGTCTGCCATTGAAATTGCACAAAAAAATTCAAAAAAAAAAAAACTTTTGCCTACGTACTAAGTAGGCCACTGCGAATCTTTTTCCCTCTTGAGAGTTTTGTCTAAAATGTCCAGAAGGGGGCGCAAAGCGAACCCGGAAGTGTTTTGACACTAAGAATGTGTTTTTGGTTGAAATGCTAAACTTAAAATTGAGTACCAGAAGCGAGCCACATATCATCGCGTTCGTCTTATCGATGGCTACGCGTGGACGTGACTAACTTTTATTTCTGACCTTTGTGGGAGGAGCTATCGCACTTTAAAGGCTAACCCTAGGGTTAGGAACCGTGCGACCGTGTGCGGAGAGACACATATCCAAATGTCCGTCTCGACAAGCTATATAACATACTAAAAGATGGGACCGTGTCGACCTTTGTGGGAGGAGCTATCGCACTTTAAAGGCTAACCCTAGGGTTAGGAACCGTGCGACCGTGTGCGGAGAGACACATATCCAAATGTCCGTCTCGACAAGCTATATAACATACTAAAAGATGGGACCGTGTCGACCTTTGTGGGAGGAGCTATCGCACTTTAAAGGCTAACCCTAGGGTTAGGAACCGTGCGACCGTGTGCGGAGAGACACATATCCAAATGTCCGTCTCGACAAGCTATATAACATACTAAAAGATGGGACCGTGTCGACCTTTGTGGGAGGAGCTATCGCACTTTAAAGGGTTAGGGTTAGGGTTAGGGTTAGGCAATGGGGGTTCGCAAGATTACCGGTAATCTTACCGATAAGACCCAGGAGCCTCTGAACGTCCAGGACACAAGTATGAGACATCTAAAATTCCGTAATGGCGACCCGATTCGGAATCTGTTGTCCTCATTGATTTCTGAGCTTCCTAGCGGCAACAGCGCCACCATTTGTCTGCCATTAAAATTGCACAAAAAAATTCAAAAAAAAAAAAACTTTTGCCTACGTACTAAGTAGGCCACTGCGAATCTTTTTCCCTCTTGAGAGTTTTGTCTAAAATGTCCAGAAGGGGGCGCAACAGCGAACCCGGAAGTGTTTTGACACTTGTGTTATTTTCAAGATTTAGGGTTAGGTAATGGGGGTTCTACCGATAAGACTCAGGAGCCTCTGAGAGTCCAAAACACAAGTATGAGACATCAAAAATTCCGTAATGGCGACCCGATTCGGAATCTGTTGTCCTCATTGATTTCTGAGCTTCCTAGCGGCAACAGCGCCACCATTTGTCTGCCATTGAAATTGCACAAAAAAATTCAAAAAAAAAAAAACTTTTGCCTACGTACTAAGTAGGCCACTGCGAATCTTTTTCCCTCTTGAGAGTTTTGTCTAAAATGTCCAGAAGGGGGCGCAAAGCGAACCCGGAAGTGTTTTGACACTAAGAATGTGTTTTTGGTTGAAATGCTAAACTTAAAATTGAGTACCAGAAGCGAGCCACATATCATCGCGTTCGTCTTATCGATGGCTACGCGTGGACGTGACTAACTTTTATTTCTGACCTTTGTGGGAGGAGCTATCGCACTTTAAAGGCTAACCCTAGGGTTAGGAACCGTGCGACCGTGTGCGGAGAGACACATATCCAAATGTCCGTCTCGACAAGCTATATAACATACTAAAAGATGGGACCGTGTCGACCTTTGTGGGAGGAGCTATCGCACTTTAAAGGCTAACCCTAGGGTTAGGAACCGTGCGACCGTGTGCGGAGAGACACATATCCAAATGTCCGTCTCGACAAGCTATATAACATACTAAAAGATGGGACCGTGTCGACCTTTGTGGGAGGAGCTATCGCACTTTAAAGGCTAACCCTAGGGTTAGGAACCGTGCGACCGTGTGCGGAGAGACACATATCCAAATGTCCGTCTCGACAAGCTATATAACATACTAAAAGATGGGACCGTGTCGACCTTTGTGGGAGGAGCTATCGCACTTTAAAGGCTAACCCTAGGGTTAGGAACCGTGCGACCGTGTGCGGAGAGACACATATCCAAATGTCCGTCTCGACAAGCTATATAACATACTAAAAGATGGGACCGTGTCGACCTTTGTGGGAGGAGCTATCGCACTTTAAAGGGTTAGGGTTAGGGTTAGGGTTAGGCAATGGGGGTTCGCAAGATTACCGGTAATCTTACCGATAAGACCCAGGAGCCTCTGAACGTCCAGGACACAAGTATGAGACATCTAAAATTCCGTAATGGCGACCCGATTCGGAATCTGTTGTCCTCATTGATTTCTGAGCTTCCTAGCGGCAACAGCGCCACCATTTGTCTGCCATTAAAATTGCACAAAAAAATTCAAAAAAAAAAAAACTTTTGCCTACGTACTAAGTAGGCCACTGCGAATCTTTTTCCCTCTTGAGAGTTTTGTCTAAAATGTCCAGAAGGGGGCGCAACAGCGAACCCGGAAGTGTTTTGACACTTGTGTTATTTTCAAGATTTAGGGTTAGGTAATGGGGGTTCTACCGATAAGACTCAGGAGCCTCTGAGAGTCCAAAACACAAGTATGAGACATCAAAAATTCCGTAATGGCGACCCGATTCGGAATCTGTTGTCCTCATTGATTTCTGAGCTTCCTAGCGGCAACAGCGCCACCATTTGTCTGCCATTGAAATTGCACAAAAAAATTCAAAAAAAAAAAAACTTTTGCCTACGTACTAAGTAGGCCACTGCGAATCTTTTTCCCTCTTGAGAGTTTTGTCTAAAATGTCCAGAAGGGGGCGCAAAGCGAACCCGGAAGTGTTTTGACACTAAGAATGTGTTTTTGGTTGAAATGCTAAACTTAAAATTGAGTACCAGAAGCGAGCCACATATCATCGCGTTCGTCTTATCGATGGCTACGCGTGGACGTGACTAACTTTTATTTCTGACCTTTGTGGGAGGAGCTATCGCACTTTAAAGGCTAACCCTAGGGTTAGGAACCGTGCGACCGTGTGCGGAGAGACACATATCCAAATGTCCGTCTCGACAAGCTATATAACATACTAAAAGATGGGACCGTGTCGACCTTTGTGGGAGGAGCTATCGCACTTTAAAGGCTAACCCTAGGGTTAGGAACCGTGCGACCGTGTGCGGAGAGACACATATCCAAATGTCCGTCTCGACAAGCTATATAACATACTAAAAGATGGGACCGTGTCGACCTTTGTGGGAGGAGCTATCGCACTTTAAAGGCTAACCCTAGGGTTAGGAACCGTGCGACCGTGTGCGGAGAGACACATATCCAAATGTCCGTCTCGACAAGCTATATAACATACTAAAAGATGGGACCGTGTCGACCTTTGTGGGAGGAGCTATCGCACTTTAAAGGGTTAGGGTTAGGGTTAGGGTTAGGCAATGGGGGTTCGCAAGATTACCGGTAATCTTACCGATAAGACCCAGGAGCCTCTGAACGTCCAGGACACAAGTATGAGACATCTAAAATTCCGTAATGGCGACCCGATTCGGAATCTGTTGTCCTCATTGATTTCTGAGCTTCCTAGCGGCAACAGCGCCACCATTTGTCTGCCATTAAAATTGCACAAAAAAATTCAAAAAAAAAAAAACTTTTGCCTACGTACTAAGTAGGCCACTGCGAATCTTTTTCCCTCTTGAGAGTTTTGTCTAAAATGTCCAGAAGGGGGCGCAACAGCGAACCCGGAAGTGTTTTGACACTTGTGTTATTTTCAAGATTTAGGGTTAGGTAATGGGGGTTCTACCGATAAGACTCAGGAGCCTCTGAGAGTCCAAAACACAAGTATGAGACATCAAAAATTCCGTAATGGCGACCCGATTCGGAATCTGTTGTCCTCATTGATTTCTGAGCTTCCTAGCGGCAACAGCGCCACCATTTGTCTGCCATTGAAATTGCACAAAAAAATTCAAAAAAAAAAAAACTTTTGCCTACGTACTAAGTAGGCCACTGCGAATCTTTTTCCCTCTTGAGAGTTTTGTCTAAAATGTCCAGAAGGGGGCGCAAAGCGAACCCGGAAGTGTTTTGACACTAAGAATGTGTTTTTGGTTGAAATGCTAAACTTAAAATTGAGTACCAGAAGCGAGCCACATATCATCGCGTTCGTCTTATCGATGGCTACGCGTGGACGTGACTAACTTTTATTTCTGACCTTTGTGGGAGGAGCTATCGCACTTTAAAGGCTAACCCTAGGGTTAGGAACCGTGCGACCGTGTGCGGAGAGACACATATCCAAATGTCCGTCTCGACAAGCTATATAACATACTAAAAGATGGGACCGTGTCGACCTTTGTGGGAGGAGCTATCGCACTTTAAAGGCTAACCCTAGGGTTAGGAACCGTGCGACCGTGTGCGGAGAGACACATATCCAAATGTCCGTCTCGACAAGCTATATAACATACTAAAAGATGGGACCGTGTCGACCTTTGTGGGAGGAGCTATCGCACTTTAAAGGCTAACCCTAGGGTTAGGAACCGTGCGACCGTGTGCGGAGAGACACATATCCAAATGTCCGTCTCGACAAGCTATATAACATACTAAAAGATGGGACCGTGTCGACCTTTGTGGGAGGAGCTATCGCACTTTAAAGGGTTAGGGTTAGGGTTAGGGTTAGGCAATGGGGGTTCGCAAGATTACCGGTAATCTTACCGATAAGACCCAGGAGCCTCTGAACGTCCAGGACACAAGTATGAGACATCTAAAATTCCGTAATGGCGACCCGATTCGGAATCTGTTGTCCTCATTGATTTCTGAGCTTCCTAGCGGCAACAGCGCCACCATTTGTCTGCCATTAAAATTGCACAAAAAAATTCAAAAAAAAAAAAACTTTTGCCTACGTACTAAGTAGGCCACTGCGAATCTTTTTCCCTCTTGAGAGTTTTGTCTAAAATGTCCAGAAGGGGGCGCAACAGCGAACCCGGAAGTGTTTTGACACTTGTGTTATTTTCAAGATTTAGGGTTAGGTAATGGGGGTTCTACCGATAAGACTCAGGAGCCTCTGAGAGTCCAAAACACAAGTATGAGACATCAAAAATTCCGTAATGGCGACCCGATTCGGAATCTGTTGTCCTCATTGATTTCTGAGCTTCCTAGCGGCAACAGCGCCACCATTTGTCTGCCATTGAAATTGCACAAAAAAATTCAAAAAAAAAAAAACTTTTGCCTACGTACTAAGTAGGCCACTGCGAATCTTTTTCCCTCTTGAGAGTTTTGTCTAAAATGTCCAGAAGGGGGCGCAAAGCGAACCCGGAAGTGTTTTGACACTAAGAATGTGTTTTTGGTTGAAATGCTAAACTTAAAATTGAGTACCAGAAGCGAGCCACATATCATCGCGTTCGTCTTATCGATGGCTACGCGTGGACGTGACTAACTTTTATTTCTGACCTTTGTGGGAGGAGCTATCGCACTTTAAAGGCTAACCCTAGGGTTAGGAACCGTGCGACCGTGTGCGGAGAGACACATATCCAAATGTCCGTCTCGACAAGCTATATAACATACTAAAAGATGGGACCGTGTCGACCTTTGTGGGAGGAGCTATCGCACTTTAAAGGCTAACCCTAGGGTTAGGAACCGTGCGACCGTGTGCGGAGAGACACATATCCAAATGTCCGTCTCGACAAGCTATATAACATACTAAA
This sequence comes from Protomyctophum bolini, assembly GCF_963924005.1. Taxonomy (NCBI): domain Eukaryota; kingdom Metazoa; phylum Chordata; class Actinopteri; order Myctophiformes; family Myctophidae; genus Protomyctophum; species Protomyctophum bolini. The sequence goes on along the minus strand of NW_027665466.1, from coordinate 132,162 downwards.
AGATGGGACCGTGTCGACCTTTGTGGGAGGAGCTATCGCACTTTAAAGGGTTAGGGTTAGGGTTAGGGTTAGGCAATGGGGGTTCGCAAGATTACCGGTAATCTTACCGATAAGACCCAGGAGCCTCTGAACGTCCAGGACACAAGTATGAGACATCTAAAATTCCGTAATGGCGACCCGATTCGGAATCTGTTGTCCTCATTGATTTCTGAGCTTCCTAGCGGCAACAGCGCCACCATTTGTCTGCCATTAAAATTGCACAAAAAAATTCAAAAAAAAAAAAACTTTTGCCTACGTACTAAGTAGGCCACTGCGAATCTTTTTCCCTCTTGAGAGTTTTGTCTAAAATGTCCAGAAGGGGGCGCAACAGCGAACCCGGAAGTGTTTTGACACTTGTGTTATTTTCAAGATTTAGGGTTAGGTAATGGGGGTTCTACCGATAAGACTCAGGAGCCTCTGAGAGTCCAAAACACAAGTATGAGACATCAAAAATTCCGTAATGGCGACCCGATTCGGAATCTGTTGTCCTCATTGATTTCTGAGCTTCCTAGCGGCAACAGCGCCACCATTTGTCTGCCATTGAAATTGCACAAAAAAATTCAAAAAAAAAAAAACTTTTGCCTACGTACTAAGTAGGCCACTGCGAATCTTTTTCCCTCTTGAGAGTTTTGTCTAAAATGTCCAGAAGGGGGCGCAAAGCGAACCCGGAAGTGTTTTGACACTTGTGTTTTTTTCCAGATTTTTTTTTTTTTTTTTTAGGGTTAGGCTTAGTGTATACAAGTCTGCGGGTTAGGTTTAGGGTGAGGGTTTGAGATAGGTAGTAGTTGTAGTACTAAGACTGGTTAGGGTTAGTGTATACAAGTCTGCGGGTTAGGTTCAGGGTGAGGGTTTGAGATAGGTTGTAGTTGTAGTACTAAGACAAGTCTAAGTCCACATCAAGAAGGTTTTTTTTTTTTTTTTTTTTTTGGTTTAGTTTCTTTTTTTTTTTTCTTTTTTTTTGATTTTTTTTTTTTTTTTTTTCTTTTTTGCATGTTTCAAGTGATTTGGGATCGACTGGTAATAGTCCCCAGTGCACTTATTTTGGTGTCCCCAAGCTCTGGGACTTAGTAAAATTTACCCCAGACCTTAGGAGTGTCGTAGAGCGACGGGACCAATTCCATTAAATCCGGCATGAAAAAGTGATTCAGAAAATGTGTTGTTTGAAAAAAAAAAATAATAATTGAGCTCTAGGGGCTGAAAAAACGTGTCTCTTTTGATTTGGCGGAGAGTTAGCAGTGTCGGAGAGCTACGAAACCACTTCCATCGGATTCGGGACGCTTCAAACATTTAGAAACAGTCTTGTTTGTGAAGACAGCAATTTTTTTGAATATCTTATTGAATTTTAAAGCTGCAAGGCCGCAAAATAAAGCCTAAAATGTCAACGCTTGACCTTTGGGTCTTCGGAGTGTCTTTGAGCGTCGGGAGTTGGCTCCCTAGACTCACTTTTTCCCGCTGAATACAGCCGTGGTGGTCTCGTGTCTCTACGATGTCGGGAAGTGGGTGTAATAGCCACTTAGCCGCCAGAAAACTTCTGTAAAAAACCGAGACCATTTTCCGACTCAGAACGACGAGGCGGACGCGCTGATATGTGTTTCCCAGCACACGGACTTACGGTTCTCTTAATTGGCTAGGGTTAGGGTTAGTTTTCAACGCGCGATAGCTCTTGAACGATACGTCCGTCAGACAAGTAATTGACGTTGGCGTTTCCAGCTTTCCGAGGCCTACGATCTGATATGTCCGCCATTGTCGTGCGACCCCCGTAGCCCCTAACCCTAACCCTAGATAACCCTAGTTTTACCTGATCGAAAGGCTTATAGGGTTACCGATGCTAAGAATGTGTTTTTGGTTGAAATGCTAAACTTAAAATTGAGTACCAGAAGCGAGCCACATATCATCGCGTTCGTCTTATCGATGGCTACGCGTGGACGTGACTAACTTTTATTTCTGACCTTTGTGGGAGGAGCTATCGCACTTTAAAGGCTAACCCTAGGGTTAGGAACCGTGCGACCGTGTGCGGAGAGACACATATCCAAATGTCCGTCTCGACAAGCTATATAACATACTAAAAGATGGGACCGTGTCGACCTTTGTGGGAGGAGCTATCGCACTTTAAAGGCTAACCCTAGGGTTAGGAACCGTGCGACCGTGTGCGGAGAGACACATATCCAAATGTCCGTCTCGACAAGCTATATAACATACTAAAAGATGGGACCGTGTCGACCTTTGTGGGAGGAGCTATCGCACTTTAAAGGCTAACCCTAGGGTTAGGAACCGTGCGACCGTGTGCGGAGAGACACATATCCAAATGTCCGTCTCGACAAGCTATATAACATACTAAAAGATGGGACCGTGTCGACCTTTGTGGGAGGAGCTATCGCACTTTAAAGGGTTAGGGTTAGGGTTAGGGTTAGGGCAATGGGGGTTCGCAAGATTACCGGTAATCTTACCGATAAGACCCAGGAGCCTCTGAACGTCCAGGACACAAGTATGAGACATCTAAAATTCCGTAATGGCGACCCGATTCGGAATCTGTTGTCCTCATTGATTTCTGAGCTTCCTAGCGGCAACAGCGCCACCATTTGTCTGCCATTGAAATTGCACAAAAAAATTCAAAAAAAAAAAAACTTTTGCCTACGTACTAAGTAGGCCACTGCGAATCTTTTTCCCTCTTGAGAGTTTTGTCTAAAATGTCCAGAAGGGGGCGCAACAGCGAACCCGGAAGTGTTTTGACACTTGTGTTATTTTCAAGATTTAGGGTTAGGTAATGGGGGTTCTACCGATAAGACTCAGGAGCCTCTGAGAGTCCAAAACACAAGTATGAGACATCAAAAATTCCGTAATGGCGACCCGATTCGGAATCTGTTGTCCTCATTGATTTCTGAGCTTCCTAGCGGCAACAGCGCCACCATTTGTCTGCCATTGAAATTGCACAAAAAAATTCAAAAAAAAACAAACTTTTGCCTACGTACTAAGTAGGCCACTGCGAATCTTTTTCCCTCTTGAGAGTTTTGTCTAAAATGTCCAGAAGGGGGCGCAAAGCGAACCCGGAAGTGTTTTGACACTTGTGTTTTTTTCCAGATTTTTTTTTTTTTTTTTTAGGGTTAGGCTTAGTGTATACAAGTCTGCGGGTTAGGTTTAGGGTGAGGGTTTGAGATAGGTAGTAGTTGTAGTACTAAGACTGGTTAGGGTTAGTGTATACAAGTCTGCGGGTTAGGTTCAGGGTGAGGGTTTGAGATAGGTTGTAGTTGTAGTACTAAGACAAGTCTAAGTCCACATCAAGAAGGTTTTTTTTTTTTTTTTTTTTTTGGTTTAGTTTCTTTTTTTTTTTCTTTTTTTTTGATTTTTTTTTTTTTTTTTTTGAATTTTTTTTCTTTTTTTTTCTTTTTTTCTTTTTTCTTTTTTTTTTTTTTCTTTTTTGCATGTTTCAAGTGATTTGGGATCGACTGGTAATAGTCCCCAGTGCACTTATTTTGGTGTCCCCAAGCTCTGGGACTTAGTAAAATTTACCCCAGACCTTAGGAGTGTCGTAGAGCGACGGGACCAATTCCATTAAATCCGGCATGAAAAAGTGATTCAGAAAATGTGTTGTTTGAAAAAAAAAAATAATAATTGAGCTCTAGGGGCTGAAAAAACGTGTCTCTTTTGATTTGGCGGAGAGTTAGCAGTGTCGGAGAGCTACGAAACCACTTCCATCGGATTCGGGACGCTTCAAACATTTAGAAACAGTCTTGTTTGTGAAGACAGCAATTTTTTTGAATATCTTATTGAATTTTAAAGCTGCAAGGCCGCAAAATAAAGCCTAAAATGTCAACGCTTGACCTTTGGGTCTTCGGAGTGTCTTTGAGCGTCGGGAGTTGGCTCCCTAGACTCACTTTTTCCCGCTGAATACAGCCGTGGTGGTCTCGTGTCTCTACGATGTCGGGAAGTGGGTGTAATAGCCACTTAGCCGCCAGAAAACTTCTGTAAAAAACCGAGACCATTTTCCGACTCAGAACGACGAGGCGGACGCGCTGATATGTGTTTCCCAGCACACGGACTTACGGTTCTCTTAATTGGCTAGGGTTAGGGTTAGTTTTCAACGCGCGATAGCTCTTGAACGATACGTCCGTCAGACAAGTAATTGACGTTGGCGTTTCCAGCTTTCCGAGGCCTACGATCTGATATGTCCGCCATTGTCGTGCGACCCCCGTAGCCCCTAACCCTAACCCTAGATAACCCTAGTTTTACCTGATCGAAAGGCTTATAGGGTTACCGATGCTAAGAATGTGTTTTTGGTTGAAATGCTAAACTTAAAATTGAGTACCAGAAGCGAGCCACATATCATCGCGTTCGTCTTATCGATGGCTACGCGTGGACGTGACTAACTTTTATTTCTGACCTTTGTGGGAGGAGCTATCGCACTTTAAAGGCTAACCCTAGGGTTAGGAACCGTGCGACCGTGTGCGGAGAGACACATATCCAAATGTCCGTCTCGACAAGCTATATAACATACTAAAAGATGGGACCGTGTCGACCTTTGTGGGAGGAGCTATCGCACTTTAAAGGCTAACCCTAGGGTTAGGAACCGTGCGACCGTGTGCGGAGAGACACATATCCAAATGTCCGTCTCGACAAGCTATATAACATACTAAAAGATGGGACCGTGTCGACCTTTGTGGGAGGAGCTATCGCACTTTAAAGGCTAACCCTAGGGTTAGGAACCGTGCGACCGTGTGCGGAGAGACACATATCCAAATGTCCGTCTCGACAAGCTATATAACATACTAAAAGATGGGACCGTGTCGACCTTTGTGGGAGGAGCTATCGCACTTTAAAGGGTTAGGGTTAGGGTTAGGGTTAGGCAATGGGGGTTCGCAAGATTACCGGTAATCTTACCGATAAGACCCAGGAGCCTCTGAACGTCCAGGACACAAGTATGAGACATCTAAAATTCCGTAATGGCGACCCGATTCGGAATCTGTTGTCCTCATTGATTTCTGAGCTTCCTAGCGGCAACAGCGCCACCATTTGTCTGCCATTAAAATTGCACAAAAGAATTCAAAAAAAAAAAAACTTTTGCCTACGTACTAAGTAGGCCACTGCGAATCTTTTTCCCTCTTGAGAGTTTTGTCTAAAATGTCCAGAAGGGGGCGCAACAGCGAACCCGGAAGTGTTTTGACACTTGTGTTATTTTCAAGATTTAGGGTTAGGTAATGGGGGTTCTACCGATAAGACTCAGGAGCCTCTGAGAGTCCAAAACACAAGTATGAGACATCAAAAATTCCGTAATGGCGACCCGATTCGGAATCTGTTGTCCTCATTGATTTCTGAGCTTCCTAGCGGCAACAGCGCCACCATTTGTCTGCCATTGAAATTGCACAAAAAAATTCAAAAAAAAAAAAACTTTTGCCTACGTACTAAGTAGGCCACTGCGAATCTTTTTCCCTCTTGAGAGTTTTGTCTAAAATGTCCAGAAGGGGGCGCAAAGCGAACCCGGAAGTGTTTTGACACTAAGAATGTGTTTTTGGTTGAAATGCTAAACTTAAAATTGAGTACCAGAAGCGAGCCACATATCATCGCGTTCGTCTTATCGATGGCTACGCGTGGACGTGACTAACTTTTATTTCTGACCTTTGTGGGAGGAGCTATCGCACTTTAAAGGCTAACCCTAGGGTTAGGAACCGTGCGACCGTGTGCGGAGAGACACATATCCAAATGTCCGTCTCGACAAGCTATATAACATACTAAAAGATGGGACCGTGTCGACCTTTGTGGGAGGAGCTATCGCACTTTAAAGGCTAACCCTAGGGTTAGGAACCGTGCGACCGTGTGCGGAGAGACACATATCCAAATGTCCGTCTCGACAAGCTATATAACATACTAAAAGATGGGACCGTGTCGACCTTTGTGGGAGGAGCTATCGCACTTTAAAGGGTTAGGGTTAGGGTTAGGGTTAGGCAATGGGGGTTCGCAAGATTACCGGTAATCTTACCGATAAGACCCAGGAGCCTCTGAACGTCCAGGACACAAGTATGAGACATCTAAAATTCCGTAATGGCGACCCGATTCGGAATCTGTTGTCCTCATTGATTTCTGAGCTTCCTAGCGGCAACAGCGCCACCATTTGTCTGCCATTAAAATTGCACAAAAAAATTCAAAAAAAAAAAAACTTTTGCCTACGTACTAAGTAGGCCACTGCGAATCTTTTTCCCTCTTGAGAGTTTTGTCTAAAATGTCCAGAAGGGGGCGCAACAGTGAACCCGGAAGTGTTTTGACACTTGTGTTATTTTCAAGATTTAGGGTTAGGTAATGGGGGTTCTACCGATAAGACTCAGGAGCCTCTGAGAGTCCAAAACACAAGTATGAGACATCAAAAATTCCGTAATGGCGACCCGATTCGGAATCTGTTGTCCTCATTGATTTCTGAGCTTCCTAGCGGCAACAGCGCCACCATTTGTCTGCCATTGAAATTGCACAAAAAAATTCAAAAAAAAAAAAACTTTTGCCTACGTACTAAGTAGGCCACTGCGAATCTTTTTCCCTCTTGAGAGTTTTGTCTAAAATGTCCAGAAGGGGGCGCAAAGCGAACCCGGAAGTGTTTTGACACTTGTGTTTTTTTCCAGATTTTTTTTTTTTTTTTTTAGGGTTAGGCTTAGTGTATACAAGTCTGCGGGTTAGGTTTAGGGTGAGGGTTTGAGATAGGTAGTAGTTGTAGTACTAAGACTGGTTAGGGTTAGTGTATACAAGTCTGCGGGTTAGGTTCAGGGTGAGGGTTTGAGATAGGTTGTAGTTGTAGTACTAAGACAAGTCTAAGTCCACATCAAGAAGGTTTTTTTTTTTTTTTTTTTTTTGGTTTAGTTTCTTTTTTTTTTTTCTTTTTTTTTGATTTTTTTTTTTTTTTTTTTGAATTTTTTTTCTTTTTTTTTCTTTTTTTCTTTTTTTCTTTTTTTTTTTTTTCTTTTTTGCATGTTTCAAGTGATTTGGGATCGACTGGTAATAGTCCCCAGTGCACTTATTTTGGTGTCCCCAAGCTCTGGGACTTAGTAAAATTTACCCCAGACCTTAGGAGTGTCGTAGAGCGACGGGACCAATTCCATTAAATCCGGCATGAAAAAGTGATTCAGAAAATGTGTTGTTTGAAAAAAAAAAATAATAATTGAGCTCTAGGGGCTGAAAAAACGTGTCTCTTTTGATTTGGCGGAGAGTTAGCAGTGTCGGAGAGCTACGAAACCACTTCCATCGGATTCGGGACGCTTCAAACATTTAGAAACAGTCTTGTTTGTGAAGACAGCAATTTTTTTGAATATCTTATTGAATTTTAAAGCTGCAAGGCCGCAAAATAAAGCCTAAAATGTCAACGCTTGACCTTTGGGTCTTCGGAGTGTCTTTGAGCGTCGGGAGTTGGCTCCCTAGACTCACTTTTTCCCGCTGAATACAGCCGTGGTGGTCTCGTGTCTCTACGATGTCGGGAAGTGGGTGTAATAGCCACTTAGCCGCCAGAAAACTTCTGTAAAAAACCGAGACCATTTTCCGACTCAGAACGACGAGGCGGACGCGCTGATATGTGTTTCCCAGCACACGGACTTACGGTTCTCTTAATTGGCTAGGGTTAGGGTTAGTTTTCAACGCGCGATAGCTCTTGAACGATACGTCCGTCAGACAAGTAATTGACGTTGGCGTTTCCAGCTTTCCGAGGCCTACGATCTGATATGTCCGCCATTGTCGTGCGACCCCCGTAGCCCCTAACCCTAACCCTAGATAACCCTAGTTTTACCTGATCGAAAGGCTTATAGGGTTACCGATGCTAAGAATGTGTTTTTGGTTGAAATGCTAAACTTAAAATTGAGTACCAGAAGCGAGCCACATATCATCGCGTTCGTCTTATCGATGGCTACGCGTGGACGTGACTAACTTTTATTTCTGACCTTTGTGGGAGGAGCTATCGCACTTTAAAGGCTAACCCTAGGGTTAGGAACCGTGCGACCGTGTGCGGAGAGACACATATCCAAATGTCCGTCTCGACAAGCTATATAACATACTAAAAGATGGGACCGTGTCGACCTTTGTGGGAGGAGCTATCGCACTTTAAAGGCTAACCCTAGGGTTAGGAACCGTGCGACCGTGTGCGGAGAGACACATATCCAAATGTCCGTCTCGACAAGCTATATAACATACTAAAAGATGGGACCGTGTCGACCTTTGTGGGAGGAGCTATCGCACTTTAAAGGCTAACCCTAGGGTTAGGAACCGTGCGACCGTGTGCGGAGAGACACATATCCAAATGTCCGTCTCGACAAGCTATATAACATACTAAAAGATGGGACCGTGTCGACCTTTGTGGGAGGAGCTATCGCACTTTAAAGGGTTAGGGTTAGGGTTAGGGTTAGGGCAATGGGGGTTCGCAAGATTACCGGTAATCTTACCGATAAGACCCAGGAGCCTCTGAACGTCCAGGACACAAGTATGAGACATCTAAAATTCCGTAATGGCGACCCGATTCGGAATCTGTTGTCCTCATTGATTTCTGAGCTTCCTAGCGGCAACAGCGCCACCATTTGTCTGCCATTGAAATTGCACAAAAAAATTCAAAAAAAAAAAAACTTTTGCCTACGTACTAAGTAGGCCACTGCGAATCTTTTTCCCTCTTGAGAGTTTTGTCTAAAATGTCCAGAAGGGGGCGCAAAGCGAACCCGGAAGTGTTTTGACACTTGTGTTTTTTTCCAGATTTTTTTTTTTTTTTTTTAGGGTTAGGCTTAGTGTATACAAGTCTGCGGGTTAGGTTTAGGGTGAGGGTTTGAGATAGGTAGTAGTTGTAGTACTAAGACTGGTTAGGGTTAGTGTATACAAGTCTGCGGGTTAGGTTCAGGGTGAGGGTTTGAGATAGGTTGTAGTTGTAGTACTAAGACAAGTCTAAGTCCACATCAAGAAGGTTTTTTTTTTTTTTTTTTTTTTGGTTTAGTTTCTTTTTTTTTTTCTTTTTTTTTGATATTCTTTTTTTTTTTTTTGAATTTTTTTTCTTTTTTTTTCTTTTTTTTTTAAATTTTTTTTCTTTTTTTGCATGTTTCAAGTGATTTGGGATCGACTGGTAATAGTCCCCAGTGCACTTATTTTTGTGTCCCCAAGCTCTGGGACTTAGTAAAATTTACCCCAGACCTTAGGAGTGTCGTAGAGCGACGGGACCAATTCCATTAAATCCGGCATGAAAAAGTGATTCAGAAAATGTGTTGTTTGAAAAAAAAAAATAATAATTGAGCTCTAGGGGCTGAAAAAACGTGTCTCTTTTGATTTGGCGGAGAGTTAGCAGTGTCGGAGAGCTACGAAACCACTTCCATCGGATTCGGGACGCTTCAAACATTTAGAAACAGTCTTGTTTGTGAAGACAGCAATTTTTTTGAATATCTTATTGAATTTTAAAGCTGCAAGGCCGCAAAATAAAGCCTAAAATGTCAACGCTTGACCTTTGGGTCTTCGGAGTGTCTTTGAGCGTCGGGAGTTGGCTCCCTAGACTCACTTTTTCCCGCTGAATACAGCCGTGGTGGTCTCGTGTCTCTACGATGTCGGGAAGTGGGTGTAATAGCCACTTAGCCGCCAGAAAACTTCTGTAAAAAACCGAGACCATTTTCCGACTCAGAACGACGAGGCGGACGCGCTGATATGTGTTTCCCAGCACACGGACTTACGGTTCTCTTAATTGGCTAGGGTTAGGGTTAGTTTTCAACGCGCGATAGCTCTTGAACGATACGTCCGTCAGACAAGTAATTGACGTTGGCGTTTCCAGCTTTCCGAGGCCTACGATCTGATATGTCCGCCATTGTCGTGCGACCCCCGTAGCCCCTAACCCTAACCCTAGATAACCCTAGTTTTACCTGATCGAAAGGCTTATAGGGTTACCGATGCTAAGAATGTGTTTTTGGTTGAAATGCTAAACTTAAAATTGAGTACCAGAAGCGAGCCACATATCATCGCGTTCGTCTTATCGATGGCTACGCGTGGACGTGACTAACTTTTATTTCTGACCTTTGTGGGAGGAGCTATCGCACTTTAAAGGCTAACCCTAGGGTTAGGAACCGTGCGACCGTGTGCGGAGAGACACATATCCAAATGTCCGTCTCGACAAGCTATATAACATACTAAAAGATGGGACCGTGTCGACCTTTGTGGGAGGAGCTATCGCACTTTAAAGGCTAACCCTAGGGTTAGGAACCGTGCGACCGTGTGCGGAGAGACACATATCCAAATGTCCGTCTCGACAAGCTATATAACATACTAAAAGATGGGACCGTGTCGACCTTTGTGGGAGGAGCTATCGCACTTTAAAGGCTAACCCTAGGGTTAGGAACCGTGCGACCGTGTGCGGAGAGACACATATCCAAATGTCCGTCTCGACAAGCTATATAACATACTAAAAGATGGGACCGTGTCGACCTTTGTGGGAGGAGCTATCGCACTTTAAAGGGTTAGGGTTAGGGTTAGGGTTAGGGCAATGGGGGTTCGCAAGATTACCGGTAATCTTACCGATAAGACCCAGGAGCCTCTGAACGTCCAGGACACAAGTATGAGACATCTAAAATTCCGTAATGGCGACCCGATTCGGAATCTGTTGTCCTCATTGATTTCTGAGCTTCCTAGCGGCAACAGCGCCACCATTTGTCTGCCATTGAAATTGCACAAAAAAATTCAAAAAAAAAAAAACTTTTGCCTACGTACTAAGTAGGCCACTGCGAATCTTTTTCCCTCTTGAGAGTTTTGTCTAAAATGTCCAGAAGGGGGCGCAAAGCGAACCCGGAAGTGTTTTGACACTTGTGTTTTTTTCCAGATTTTTTTTTTTTTTTTTTAGGGTTAGGCTTAGTGTATACAAGTCTGCGGGTTAGGTTTAGGGTGAGGGTTTGAGATAGGTAGTAGTTGTAGTACTAAGACTGGTTAGGGTTAGTGTATACAAGTCTGCGGGTTAGGTTCAGGGTGAGGGTTTGAGATAGGTTGTAGTTGTAGTACTAAGACAAGTCTAAGTCCACATCAAGAAGGTTTTTTTTTTTTTTTTTTTTTTGGTTTAGTTTCTTTTTTTTTTTTCTTTTTTTTTGATATTCTTTTTTTTTTTTTTGAATTTTTTTTCTTTTTTTTTCTTTTTTTTTTAATTTTTTTTTCTTTTTTTGCATGTTTCAAGTGATTTGGGATCGACTGGTAATAGTCCCCAGTGCACTTATTTTTGTGTCCCCAAGCTCTGGGACTTAGTAAAATTTACCCCAGACCTTAGGAGTGTCGTAGAGCGACGGGACCAATTCCATTAAATCCGGCATGAAAAAGTGATTCAGAAAATGTGTTGTTTGAAAAAAAAAAATAATAATTGAGCTCTAGGGGCTGAAAAAACGTGTCTCTTTTGATTTGGCGGAGAGTTAGCAGTGTCGGAGAGCTACGAAACCACTTCCATCGGATTCGGGACGCTTCAAACATTTAGAAACAGTCTTGTTTGTGAAGACAGCAATTTTTTTGAATATCTTATTGAATTTTAAAGCTGCAAGGCCGCAAAATAAAGCCTAAAATGTCAACGCTTGACCTTTGGGTCTTCGGAGTGTCTTTGAGCGTCGGGAGTTGGCTCCCTAGACTCACTTTTTCCCGCTGAATACAGCCGTGGTGGTCTCGTGTCTCTACGATGTCGGGAAGTGGGTGTAATAGCCACTTAGCCGCCAGAAAACTTCTGTAAAAAACCGAGACCATTTTCCGACTCAGAACGACGAGGCGGACGCGCTGATATGTGTTTCCCAGCACACGGACTTACGGTTCTCTTAATTGGCTAGGGTTAGGGTTAGTTTTCAACGCGCGATAGCTCTTGAACGATACGTCCGTCAGACAAGTAATTGACGTTGGCGTTTCCAGCTTTCCGAGGCCTACGATCTGATATGTCCGCCATTGTCGTGCGACCCCCGTAGCCCCTAACCCTAACCCTAGATAACCCTAGTTTTACCTGATCGAAAGGCTTATAGGGTTACCGATGCTAAGAATGTGTTTTTGGTTGAAATGCTAAACTTAAAATTGAGTACCAGAAGCGAGCCACATATCATCGCGTTCGTCTTATCGATGGCTACGCGTGGACGTGACTAACTTTTATTTCTGACCTTTGTGGGAGGAGCTATCGCACTTTAAAGGCTAACCCTAGGGTTAGGAACCGTGCGACCGTGTGCGGAGAGACACATATCCAAATGTCCGTCTCGACAAGCTATATAACATACTAAAAGATGGGACCGTGTCGACCTTTGTGGGAGGAGCTATCGCACTTTAAAGGCTAACCCTAGGGTTAGGAACCGTGCGACCGTGTGCGGAGAGACACATATCCAAATGTCCGTCTCGACAAGCTATATAACATACTAAAAGATGGGACCGTGTCGACCTTTGTGGGAGGAGCTATCGCACTTTAAAGGCTAACCCTAGGGTTAGGAACCGTGCGACCGTGTGCGGAGAGACACATATCCAAATGTCCGTCTCGACAAGCTATATAACATACTAAAAGATGGGACCGTGTCGACCTTTGTGGGAGGAGCTATCGCACTTTAAAGGGTTAGGGTTAGGGTTAGGGTTAGGGCAATGGGGGTTCGCAAGATTACCGGTAATCTTACCGATAAGACCCAGGAGCCTCTGAACGTCCAGGACACAAGTATGAGACATCTAAAATTCCGTAATGGCGACCCGATTCGGAATCTGTTGTCCTCATTGATTTCTGAGCTTCCTAGCGGCAACAGCGCCACCATTTGTCTGCCATTGAAATTGCACAAAAAAATTCAAAAAAAAAAAAACTTTTGCCTACGTACTAAGTAGGCCACTGCGAATCTTTTTCCCTCTTGAGAGTTTTGTCTAAAATGTCCAGAAGGGGGCGCAAAGCGAACCCGGAAGTGTTTTGACACTTGTGTTTTTTTCCAGATTTTTTTTTTTTTTTTTTAGGGTTAGGCTTAGTGTATACAAGTCTGCGGGTTAGGTTTAGGGTGAGGGTTTGAGATAGGTAGTAGTTGTAGTACTAAGACTGGTTAGGGTTAGTGTATACAAGTCTGCGGGTTAGGTTCAGGGTGAGGGTTTGAGATAGGTTGTAGTTGTAGTACTAAGACAAGTCTAAGTCCACATCAAGAAGGTTTTTTTTTTTTTTTTTTTTTTGGTTTAGTTTCTTTTTTTTTTTCTTTTTTTTTGATATTCTTTTTTTTTTTTTTGAATTTTTTTTCTTTTTTTTTCTTTTTTTTTTAAATTTTTTTTCTTTTTTTGCATGTTTCAAGTGATTTGGGATCGACTGGTAATAGTCCCCAGTGCACTTATTTTTGTGTCCCCAAGCTCTGGGACTTAGTAAAATTTACCCCAGACCTTAGGAGTGTCGTAGAGCGACGGGACCAATTCCATTAAATCCGGCATGAAAAAGTGATTCAGAAAATGTGTTGTTTGAAAAAAAATAATAATAATTGAGCTCTAGGGGCTGAAAAAACGTGTCTCTTTTGATTTGGCGGAGAGTTAGCAGTGTCGGAGAGCTACGAAACCACTTCCATCGGATTCGGGACGCTTCAAACATTTAGAAACAGTCTTGTTTGTGAAGACAGCAATTTTTTTGAATATCTTATTGAATTTTAAAGCTGCAAGGCCGCAAAATAAAGCCTAAAATGTCAACGCTTGACCTTTGGGTCTTCGGAGTGTCTTTGAGCGTCGGGAGTTGGCTCCCTAGACTCACTTTTTCCCGCTGAATACAGCCGTGGTGGTCTCGTGTCTCTACGATGTCGGGAAGTGGGTGTAATAGCCACTTAGCCGCCAGAAAACTTCTGTAAAAAACCGAGACCATTTTCCGACTCAGAACGACGAGGCGGACGCGCTGATATGTGTTTCCCAGCACACGGACTTACGGTTCTCTTAATTGGCTAGGGTTAGGGTTAGTTTTCAACGCGCGATAGCTCTTGAACGATACGTCCGTCAGACAAGTAATTGACGTTGGCGTTTCCAGCTTTCCGAGGCCTACGATCTGATATGTCCGCCATTGTCGTGCGACCCCCGTAGCCCCTAACCCTAACCCTAGATAACCCTAGTTTTACCTGATCGAAAGGCTTATAGGGTTACCGATGCTAAGAATGTGTTTTTGGTTGAAATGCTAAACTTAAAATTGAGTACCAGAAGCGAGCCACATATCATCGCGTTCGTCTTATCGATGGCTACGCGTGGACGTGACTAACTTTTATTTCTGACCTTTGTGGGAGGAGCTATCGCACTTTAAAGGCTAACCCTAGGGTTAGGAACCGTGCGACCGTGTGCGGAGAGACACATATCCAAATGTCCGTCTCGACAAGCTATATAACATACTAAAAGATGGGACCGTGTCGACCTTTGTGGGAGGAGCTATCGCACTTTAAAGGCTAACCCTAGGGTTAGGAACCGTGCGACCGTGTGCGGAGAGACACATATCCAAATGTCCGTCTCGACAAGCTATATAACATACTAAAAGATGGGACCGTGTCGACCTTTGTGGGAGGAGCTATCGCACTTTAAAGGCTAACCCTAGGGTTAGGAACCGTGCGACCGTGTGCGGAGAGACACATATCCAAATGTCCGTCTCGACAAGCTATATAACATACTAAAAGATGGGACCGTGTCGACCTTTGTGGGAGGAGCTATCGCACTTTAAAGGCTAACCCTAGGGTTAGGAACCGTGCGACCGTGTGCGGAGAGACACATATCCAAATGTCCGTCTCGACAAGCTATATAACATACTAAAAGATGGGACCGTGTCGACCTTTGTGGGAGGAGCTATCGCACTTTAAAGGGTTAGGGTTAGGGTTAGGGTTAGGGCAATGGGGGTTCGCAAGATTACCGGTAATCTTACCGATAAGACCCAGGAGCCTCTGAACGTCCAGGACACAAGTATGAGACATCTAAAATTCCGTAATGGCGACCCGATTCGGAATCTGTTGTCCTCATTGATTTCTGAGCTTCCTAGCGGCAACAGCGCCACCATTTGTCTGCCATTGAAATTGCACAAAAAAATTCAAAAAAAAAAAAACTTTTGCCTACGTACTAAGTAGGCCACTGCGAATCTTTTTCCCTCTTGAGAGTTTTGTCTAAAATGTCCAGAAGGGGGCGCAAAGCGAACCCGGAAGTGTTTTGACACTAAGAATGTGTTTTTGGTTGAAATGCTAAACTTAAAATTGAGTACCAGAAGCGAGCCACATATCATCGCGTTCGTCTTATCGATGGCTACGCGTGGACGTGACTAACTTTTATTTCTGACCTTTGTGGGAGGAGCTATCGCACTTTAAAGGCTAACCCTAGGGTTAGGAACCGTGCGACCGTGTGCGGAGAGACACATATCCAAATGTCCGTCTCGACAAGCTATATAACATACTAAAAGATGGGACCGTGTCGACCTTTGTGGGAGGAGCTATCGCACTTTAAAGGCTAACCCTAGGGTTAGGAACCGTGCGACCGTGTGCGGAGAGACACATATCCAAATGTCCGTCTCGACAAGCTATATAACATACTAAAAGATGGGACCGTGTCGACCTTTGTGGGAGGAGCTATCGCACTTTAAAGGCTAACCCTAGGGTTAGGAACCGTGCGACCGTGTGCGGAGAGACACATATCCAAATGTCCGTCTCGACAAGCTATATAACATACTAAAAGATGGGACCGTGTCGACCTTTGTGGGAGGAGCTATCGCACTTTAAAGGGTTAGGGTTAGGGTTAGGGTTAGGGCAATGGGGGTTCGCAAGATTACCGGTAATCTTACCGATAAGACCCAGGAGCCTCTGAACGTCCAGGACACAAGTATGAGACATCTAAAATTCCGTAATGGCGACCCGATTCGGAATCTGTTGTCCTCATTGATTTCTGAGCTTCCTAGCGGCAACAGCGCCACCATTTGTCTGCCATTAAAATTGCACAAAAAAATTCAAAAAAAAAAAAACTTTTGCCTACGTACTAAGTAGGCCACTGCGAATCTTTTTCCCTCTTGAGAGTTTTGTCTAAAATGTCCAGAAGGGGGCGCAACAGCGAACCCGGAAGTGTTTTGACACTTGTGTTATTTTCAAGATTTAGGGTTAGGTAATGGGGGTTCTACCGATAAGACTCAGGAGCCTCTGAGAGTCCAAAACACAAGTATGAGACATCAAAAATTCCGTAATGGCGACCCGATTCGGAATCTGTTGTCCTCATTGATTTCTGAGCTTCCTAGCGGCAACAGCGCCACCATTTGTCTGCCATTGAAATTGCACAAAAAAATTCAAAAAAAAAAAAACTTTTGCCTACGTACTAAGTAGGCCACTGCGAATCTTTTTCCCTCTTGAGAGTTTTGTCTAAAATGTCCAGAAGGGGGCGCAAAGCGAACCCGGAAGTGTTTTGACACTAAGAATGTGTTTTTGGTTGAAATGCTAAACTTAAAATTGAGTACCAGAAGCGAGCCACATATCATCGCGTTCGTCTTATCGATGGCTACGCGTGGACGTGACTAACTTTTATTTCTGACCTTTGTGGGAGGAGCTATCGCACTTTAAAGGCTAACCCTAGGGTTAGGAACCGTGCGACCGTGTGCGGAGAGACACATATCCAAATGTCCGTCTCGACAAGCTATATAACATACTAAAAGATGGGACCGTGTCGACCTTTGTGGGAGGAGCTATCGCACTTTAAAGGCTAACCCTAGGGTTAGGAACCGTGCGACCGTGTGCGGAGAGACACATATCCAAATGTCCGTCTCGACAAGCTATATAACATACTAAAAGATGGGACCGTGTCGACCTTTGTGGGAGGAGCTATCGCACTTTAAAGGCTAACCCTAGGGTTAGGAACCGTGCGACCGTGTGCGGAGAGACACATATCCAAATGTCCGTCTCGACAAGCTATATAACATACTAAAAGATGGGACCGTGTCGACCTTTGTGGGAGGAGCTATCGCACTTTAAAGGGTTAGGGTTAGGGTTAGGGTTAGGGCAATGGGGGTTCGCAAGATTACCGGTAATCTTACCGATAAGACCCAGGAGCCTCTGAACGTCCAGGACACAAGTATGAGACATCTAAAATTCCGTAATGGCGACCCGATTCGGAATCTGTTGTCCTCATTGATTTCTGAGCTTCCTAGCGGCAACAGCGCCACCATTTGTCTGCCATTGAAATTGCACAAAAAAATTCAAAAAAAAAAAAACTTTTGCCTACGTACTAAGTAGGCCACTGCGAATCTTTTTCCCTCTTGAGAGTTTTGTCTAAAATGTCCAGAAGGGGGCGCAAAGCGAACCCGGAAGTGTTTTGACACTTGTGTTTTTTTCCAGATTTTTTTTTTTTTTTTTTAGGGTTAGGCTTAGTGTATACAAGTCTGCGGGTTAGGTTTAGGGTGAGGGTTTGAGATAGGTAGTAGTTGTAGTACTAAGACTGGTTAGGGTTAGTGTATACAAGTCTGCGGGTTAGGTTCAGGGTGAGGGTTTGAGATAGGTTGTAGTTGTAGTACTAAGACAAGTCTAAGTCCACATCAAGAAGGTTTTTTTTTTTTTTTTTTTTTTGGTTTAGTTTCTTTTTTTTTTTTCTTTTTTTTTGATTTTTTTTTTTTTTTTTTTGAATTTTTTTTCTTTTTTTTTTTAATTTTTTTTCTTTTTTTGCATGTTTCAAGTGATTTGGGATCGACTGGTAATAGTCCCCAGTGCACTTATTTTGGTGTCCCCAAGCTCTGGGACTTAGTAAAATTTACCCCAGACCTTAGGAGTGTCGTAGAGCGACGGGACCAATTCCATTAAATCCGGCATGAAAAAGTGATTCAGAAAATGTGTTGTTTGAAAAAAAATAATAATAATTGAGCTCTAGGGGCTGAAAAAACGTGTCTCTTTTGATTTGGCGGAGAGTTAGCAGTGTCGGAGAGCTACGAAACCACTTCCATCGGATTCGGGACGCTTCAAACATTTAGAAACAGTCTTGTTTGTGAAGACAGCAATTTTTTTGAATATCTTATTGAATTTTAAAGCTGCAAGGCCGCAAAATAAAGCCTAAAATGTCAACGCTTGACCTTTGGGTCTTCGGATTGTCTTTGAGCGTCGGGAGTTGGCTCCCTAGACTCACTTTTTCCCGCTGAATACAGCCGTGGTGGTCTCGTGTCTCTACGATGTCGGGAAGTGGGTGTAATAGCCACTTAGCCGCCAGAAAACTTCTGTAAAAAACCGAGACCATTTTCCGACTCAGAACGACGAGGCGGACGCGCTGATATGTGTTTCCCAGCACACGGACTTACGGTTCTCTTAATTGGCTAGGGTTAGGGTTAGTTTTCAACGCGCGATAGCTCTTGAACGATACGTCCGTCAGACAAGTAATTGACGTTGGCGTTTCCAGCTTTCCGAGGCCTACGATCTGATATGTCCGCCATTGTCGTGCGACCCCCGTAGCCCCTAACCCTAACCCTAGATAACCCTAGTTTTACCTGATCGAAAGGCTTATAGGGTTACCGATGCTAAGAATGTGTTTTTGGTTGAAATGCTAAACTTAAAATTGAGTACCAGAAGCGAGCCACATATCATCGCGTTCGTCTTATCGATGGCTACGCGTGGACGTGACTAACTTTTATTTCTGACCTTTGTGGGAGGAGCTATCGCACTTTAAAGGCTAACCCTAGGGTTAGGAACCGTGCGACCGTGTGCGGAGAGACACATATCCAAATGTCCGTCTCGACAAGCTATATAACATACTAAAAGATGGGACCGTGTCGACCTTTGTGGGAGGAGCTATCGCACTTTAAAGGCTAACCCTAGGGTTAGGAACCGTGCGACCGTGTGCGGAGAGACACATATCCAAATGTCCGTCTCGACAAGCTATATAACATACTAAAAGATGGGACCGTGTCGACCTTTGTGGGAGGAGCTATCGCACTTTAAAGGCTAACCCTAGGGTTAGGAACCGTGCGACCGTGTGCGGAGAGACACATATCCAAATGTCCGTCTCGACAAGCTATATAACATACTAAAAGATGGGACCGTGTCGACCTTTGTGGGAGGAGCTATCGCACTTTAAAGGGTTAGGGTTAGGGTTAGGGTTAGGGCAATGGGGGTTCGCAAGATTACCGGTAATCTTACCGATAAGACCCAGGAGCCTCTGAACGTCCAGGACACAAGTATGAGACATCTAAAATTCCGTAATGGCGACCCGATTCGGAATCTGTTGTCCTCATTGATTTCTGAGCTTCCTAGCGGCAACAGCGCCACCATTTGTCTGCCATTGAAATTGCACAAAAAAATTCAAAAAAAAAAAAACTTTTGCCTACGTACTAAGTAGGCCACTGCGAATCTTTTTCCCTCTTGAGAGTTTTGTCTAAAATGTCCAGAAGGGGGCGCAAAGCGAACCCGGAAGTGTTTTGACACTAAGAATGTGTTTTTGGTTGAAATGCTAAACTTAAAATTGAGTACCAGAAGCGAGCCACATATCATCGCGTTCGTCTTATCGATGGCTACGCGTGGACGTGACTAACTTTTATTTCTGACCTTTGTGGGAGGAGCTATCGCACTTTAAAGGCTAACCCTAGGGTTAGGAACCGTGCAACCGTGTGCGGAGAGACACATATCCAAATGTCCGTCTCGACAAGCTATATAACATACTAAAAGATGGGACCGTGTCGACCTTTGTGGGAGGAGCTATCGCACTTTAAAGGCTAACCCTAGGGTTAGGAACCGTGCGACCGTGTGCGGAGAGACACATATCCAAATGTCCGTCTCGACAAGCTATATAACATACTAAAAGATGGGACCGTGTCGACCTTTGTGGGAGGAGCTATCGCACTTTAAAGGCTAACCCTAGGGTTAGGAACCGTGCGACCGTGTGCGGAGAGACACATATCCAAATGTCCGTCTCGACAAGCTATATAACATACTAAAAGATGGGACCGTGTCGACCTTTGTGGGAGGAGCTATCGCACTTTAAAGGGTTAGGGTTAGGGTTAGGGTTAGGCAATGGGGGTTCGCAAGATTACCGGTAATCTTACCGATAAGACCCAGGAGCCTCTGAACGTCCAGGACACAAGTATGAGACATCTAAAATTCCGTAATGGCGACCCGATTCGGAATCTGTTGTCCTCATTGATTTCTGAGCTTCCTAGCGGCAACAGCGCCACCATTTGTCTGCCATTGAAATTGCACAAAAAAATTCAAAAAAAAAAAAACTTTTGCCTACGTACTAAGTAGGCCACTGCGAATCTTTTTCCCTCTTGAGAGTTTTGTCTAAAATGTCCAGAAGGGGGCGCAAAGCGAACCCGGAAGTGTTTTGACACTAAGAATGTGTTTTTGGTTGAAATGCTAAACTTAAAATTGAGTACCAGAAGCGAGCCACATATCATCGCGTTCGTCTTATCGATGGCTACGCGTGGACGTGACTAACTTTTATTTCTGACCTTTGTGGGAGGAGCTATCGCACTTTAAAGGCTAACCCTAGGGTTAGGAACCGTGCGACCGTGTGCGGAGAGACACATATCCAAATGTCCGTCTCGACAAGCTATATAACATACTAAAAGATGGGACCGTGTCGACCTTTGTGGGAGGAGCTATCGCACTTTAAAGGCTAACCCTAGGGTTAGGAACCGTGCGACCGTGTGCGGAGAGACACATATCCAAATGTCCGTCTCGACAAGCTATATAACATACTAAAAGATGGGACCGTGTCGACCTTTGTGGGAGGAGCTATCGCACTTTAAAGGCTAACCCTAGGGTTAGGAACCGTGCGACCGTGTGCGGAGAGACACATATCCAAATGTCCGTCTCGACAAGCTATATAACATACTAAAAGATGGGACCGTGTCGACCTTTGTGGGAGGAGCTATCGCACTTTAAAGGGTTAGGGTTAGGGTTAGGGTTAGGGCAATGGGGGTTCGCAAGATTACCGGTAATCTTACCGATAAGACCCAGGAGCCTCTGAACGTCCAGGACACAAGTATGAGACATCTAAAATTCCGTAATGGCGACCCGATTCGGAATCTGTTGTCCTCATTGATTTCTGAGCTTCCTAGCGGCAACAGCGCCACCATTTGTCTGCCATTAAAATTGCACAAAAAAATTCAAAAAAAAAAAAACTTTTGCCTACGTACTAAGTAGGCCACTGCGAATCTTTTTCCCTCTTGAGAGTTTTGTCTAAAATGTCCAGAAGGGGGCGCAACAGCGAACCCGGAAGTGTTTTGACACTTGTGTTATTTTCAAGATTTAGGGTTAGGTAATGGGGGTTCTACCGATAAGACTCAGGAGCCTCTGAGAGTCCAAAACACAAGTATGAGACATCAAAAATTCCGTAATGGCGACCCGATTCGGAATCTGTTGTCCTCATTGATTTCTGAGCTTCCTAGCGGCAACAGCGCCACCATTTGTCTGCCATTGAAATTGCACAAAAAAATTCAAAAAAAAAAAAACTTTTGCCTACGTACTAAGTAGGCCACTGCGAATCTTTTTCCCTCTTGAGAGTTTTGTCTAAAATGTCCAGAAGGGGGCGCAAAGCGAACCCGGAAGTGTTTTGACACTAAGAATGTGTTTTTGGTTGAAATGCTAAACTTAAAATTGAGTACCAGAAGCGAGCCACATATCATCGCGTTCGTCTTATCGATGGCTACGCGTGGACGTGACTAACTTTTATTTCTGACCTTTGTGGGAGGAGCTATCGCACTTTAAAGGCTAACCCTAGGGTTAGGAACCGTGCGACCGTGTGCGGAGAGACACATATCCAAATGTCCGTCTCGACAAGCTATATAACATACTAAAAGATGGGACCGTGTCGACCTTTGTGGGAGGAGCTATCGCACTTTAAAGGCTAACCCTAGGGTTAGGAACCGTGCGACCGTGTGCGGAGAGACACATATCCAAATGTCCGTCTCGACAAGCTATATAACATACTAAAAGATGGGACCGTGTCGACCTTTGTGGGAGGAGCTATCGCACTTTAAAGGCTAACCCTAGGGTTAGGAACCGTGCGACCGTGTGCGGAGAGACACATATCCAAATGTCCGTCTCGACAAGCTATATAACATACTAAAAGATGGGACCGTGTCGACCTTTGTGGGAGGAGCTATCGCACTTTAAAGGGTTAGGGTTAGGGTTAGGGTTAGGGCAATGGGGGTTCGCAAGATTACCGGTAATCTTACCGATAAGACCCAGGAGCCTCTGAACGTCCAGGACACAAGTATGAGACATCTAAAATTCCGTAATGGCGACCCGATTCGGAATCTGTTGTCCTCATTGATTTCTGAGCTTCCTAGCGGCAACAGCGCCACCATTTGTCTGCCATTGAAATTGCACAAAAAAATTCAAAAAAAAAAAAACTTTTGCCTACGTACTAAGTAGGCCACTGCGAATCTTTTTCCCTCTTGAGAGTTTTGTCTAAAATGTCCAGAAGGGGGCGCAAAGCGAACCCGGAAGTGTTTTGACACTAAGAATGTGTTTTTGGTTGAAATGCTAAACTTAAAATTGAGTACCAGAAGCGAGCCACATATCATCGCGTTCGTCTTATCGATGGCTACGCGTGGACGTGACTAACTTTTATTTCTGACCTTTGTGGGAGGAGCTATCGCACTTTAAAGGCTAACCCTAGGGTTAGGAACCGTGCGACCGTGTGCGGAGAGACACATATCCAAATGTCCGTCTCGACAAGCTATATAACATACTAAAAGATGGGACCGTGTCGACCTTTGTGGGAGGAGCTATCGCACTTTAAAGGCTAACCCTAGGGTTAGGAACCGTGCGACCGTGTGCGGAGAGACACATATCCAAATGTCCGTCTCGACAAGCTATATAACATACTAAAAGATGGGACCGTGTCGACCTTTGTGGGAGGAGCTATCGCACTTTAAAGGCTAACCCTAGGGTTAGGAACCGTGCGACCGTGTGCGGAGAGACACATATCCAAATGTCCGTCTCGACAAGCTATATAACATACTAAAAGATGGGACCGTGTCGACCTTTGTGGGAGGAGCTATCGCACTTTAAAGGGTTAGGGTTAGGGTTAGGGTTAGGCAATGGGGGTTCGCAAGATTACCGGTAATCTTACCGATAAGACCCAGGAGCCTCTGAACGTCCAGGACACAAGTATGAGACATCTAAAATTCCGTAATGGCGACCCGATTCGGAATCTGTTGTCCTCATTGATTTCTGAGCTTCCTAGCGGCAACAGCGCCACCATTTGTCTGCCATTAAAATTGCACAAAAAAATTCAAAAAAAAAAAAACTTTTGCCTACGTACTAAGTAGGCCACTGCGAATCTTTTTCCCTCTTGAGAGTTTTGTCTAAAATGTCCAGAAGGGGGCGCAACAGCGAACCCGGAAGTGTTTTGACACTTGTGTTATTTTCAAGATTTAGGGTTAGGTAATGGGGGTTCTACCGATAAGACTCAGGAGCCTCTGAGAGTCCAAAACACAAGTATGAGACATCAAAAATTCCGTAATGGCGACCCGATTCGGAATCTGTTGTCCTCATTGATTTCTGAGCTTCCTAGCGGCAACAGCGCCACCATTTGTCTGCCATTGAAATTGCACAAAAAAATTCAAAAAAAAAAAAACTTTTGCCTACGTACTAAGTAGGCCACTGCGAATCTTTTTCCCTCTTGAGAGTTTTGTCTAAAATGTCCAGAAGGGGGCGCAAAGCGAACCCGGAAGTGTTTTGACACTTGTGTTTTTTTCCAGATTTTTTTTTTTTTTTTTTAGGGTTAGGCTTAGTGTATACAAGTCTGCGGGTTAGGTTTAGGGTGAGGGTTTGAGATAGGTAGTAGTTGTAGTACTAAGACTGGTTAGGGTTAGTGTATACAAGTCTGCGGGTTAGGTTCAGGGTGAGGGTTTGAGATAGGTTGTAGTTGTAGTACTAAGACAAGTCTAAGTCCACATCAAGAAGGTTTTTTTTTTTTTTTTTTTTTTGGTTTAGTTTCTTTTTTTTTTTGAATTTTTTTTGATTTTTTTTTTTTTTTTTTTGATTTTCTTTTCTTTTTTTTTCTTTTTTTCTTTTTTTTTTAATTTTTTTTTCTTTTTTTGCATGTTTCAAGTGATTTGGGATCGACTGGTAATAGTCCCCAGTGCACTTATTTTGGTGTCCCCAAGCTCTGGGACTTAGTAAAATTTACCCCAGACCTTAGGAGTGTCGTAGAGCGACGGGACCAATTCCATTAAATCCGGCATGAAAAAGTGATTCAGAAAATGTGTTGTTTGAAAAAAAAAAATAATAATTGAGCTCTAGGGGCTGAAAAAACGTGTCTCTTTTGATTTGGCGGAGAGTTAGCAGTGTCGGAGAGCTACGAAACCACTTCCATCGGATTCGGGACGCTTCAAACATTTAGAAACAGTCTTGTTTGTGAAGACAGCAATTTTTTTGAATATCTTATTGAATTTTAAAGCTGCAAGGCCGCAAAATAAAGCCTAAAATGTCAACGCTTGACCTTTGGGTCTTCGGAGTGTCTTTGAGCGTCGGGAGTTGGCTCCCTAGACTCACTTTTTCCCGCTGAATACAGCCGTGGTGGTCTCGTGTCTCTACGATGTCGGGAAGTGGGTGTAATAGCCACTTAGCCGCCAGAAAACTTCTGTAAAAAACCGAGACCATTTTCCGACTCAGAACGACGAGGCGGACGCGCTGATATGTGTTTCCCAGCACACGGACTTACGGTTCTCTTAATTGGCTAGGGTTAGGGTTAGTTTTCAACGCGCGATAGCTCTTGAACGATACGTCCGTCAGACAAGTAATTGACGTTGGCGTTTCCAGCTTTCCGAGGCCTACGATCTGATATGTCCGCCATTGTCGTGCGACCCCCGTAGCCCCTAACCCTAACCCTAGATAACCCTAGTTTTACCTGATCGAAAGGCTTATAGGGTTACCGATGCTAAGAATGTGTTTTTGGTTGAAATGCTAAACTTAAAATTGAGTACCAGAAGCGAGCCACATATCATCGCGTTCGTCTTATCGATGGCTACGCGTGGACGTGACTAACTTTTATTTCTGACCTTTGTGGGAGGAGCTATCGCACTTTAAAGGCTAACCCTAGGGTTAGGAACCGTGCGACCGTGTGCGGAGAGACACATATCCAAATGTCCGTCTCGACAAGCTATATAACATACTAAAAGATGGGACCGTGTCGACCTTTGTGGGAGGAGCTATCGCACTTTAAAGGCTAACCCTAGGGTTAGGAACCGTGCGACCGTGTGCGGAGAGACACATATCCAAATGTCCGTCTCGACAAGCTATATAACATACTAAAAGATGGGACCGTGTCGACCTTTGTGGGAGGAGCTATCGCACTTTAAAGGGTTAGGGTTAGGGTTAGGGTTAGGGCAATGGGGGTTCGCAAGATTACCGGTAATCTTACCGATAAGACCCAGGAGCCTCTGAACGTCCAGGACACAAGTATGAGACATCTAAAATTCCGTAATGGCGACCCGATTCGGAATCTGTTGTCCTCATTGATTTCTGAGCTTCCTAGCGGCAACAGCGCCACCATTTGTCTGCCATTGAAATTGCACAAAAAAATTCAAAAAAAAAAAAACTTTTGCCTACGTACTAAGTAGGCCACTGCGAATCTTTTTCCCTCTTGAGAGTTTTGTCTAAAATGTCCAGAAGGGGGCGCAAAGCGAACCCGGAAGTGTTTTGACACTAAGAATGTGTTTTTGGTTGAAATGCTAAACTTAAAATTGAGTACCAGAAGCGAGCCACATATCATCGCGTTCGTCTTATCGATGGCTACGCGTGGACGTGACTAACTTTTATTTCTGACCTTTGTGGGAGGAGCTATCGCACTTTAAAGGCTAACCCTAGGGTTAGGAACCGTGCAACCGTGTGCGGAGAGACACATATCCAAATGTCCGTCTCGACAAGCTATATAACATACTAAAAGATGGGACCGTGTCGACCTTTGTGGGAGGAGCTATCGCACTTTAAAGGCTAACCCTAGGGTTAGGAACCGTGCGACCGTGTGCGGAGAGACACATATCCAAATGTCCGTCTCGACAAGCTATATAACATACTAAAAGATGGGACCGTGTCGACCTTTGTGGGAGGAGCTATCGCACTTTAAAGGCTAACCCTAGGGTTAGGAACCGTGCGACCG
Organism: Protomyctophum bolini; assembly: GCF_963924005.1. Taxonomy (NCBI): domain Eukaryota; kingdom Metazoa; phylum Chordata; class Actinopteri; order Myctophiformes; family Myctophidae; genus Protomyctophum; species Protomyctophum bolini. Next base: position 106,116 of record NW_027665466.1, on the reverse strand, counting down.
TGTGCGGAGAGACACATATCCAAATGTCCGTCTCGACAAGCTATATAACATACTAAAAGATGGGACCGTGTCGACCTTTGTGGGAGGAGCTATCGCACTTTAAAGGGTTAGGGTTAGGGTTAGGGTTAGGCAATGGGGGTTCGCAAGATTACCGGTAATCTTACCGATAAGACCCAGGAGCCTCTGAACGTCCAGGACACAAGTATGAGACATCTAAAATTCCGTAATGGCGACCCGATTCGGAATCTGTTGTCCTCATTGATTTCTGAGCTTCCTAGCGGCAACAGCGCCACCATTTGTCTGCCATTGAAATTGCACAAAAAAATTCAAAAAAAAAAAAACTTTTGCCTACGTACTAAGTAGGCCACTGCGAATCTTTTTCCCTCTTGAGAGTTTTGTCTAAAATGTCCAGAAGGGGGCGCAAAGCGAACCCGGAAGTGTTTTGACACTAAGAATGTGTTTTTGGTTGAAATGCTAAACTTAAAATTGAGTACCAGAAGCGAGCCACATATCATCGCGTTCGTCTTATCGATGGCTACGCGTGGACGTGACTAACTTTTATTTCTGACCTTTGTGGGAGGAGCTATCGCACTTTAAAGGCTAACCCTAGGGTTAGGAACCGTGCGACCGTGTGCGGAGAGACACATATCCAAATGTCCGTCTCGACAAGCTATATAACATACTAAAAGATGGGACCGTGTCGACCTTTGTGGGAGGAGCTATCGCACTTTAAAGGCTAACCCTAGGGTTAGGAACCGTGCGACCGTGTGCGGAGAGACACATATCCAAATGTCCGTCTCGACAAGCTATATAACATACTAAAAGATGGGACCGTGTCGACCTTTGTGGGAGGAGCTATCGCACTTTAAAGGCTAACCCTAGGGTTAGGAACCGTGCGACCGTGTGCGGAGAGACACATATCCAAATGTCCGTCTCGACAAGCTATATAACATACTAAAAGATGGGACCGTGTCGACCTTTGTGGGAGGAGCTATCGCACTTTAAAGGGTTAGGGTTAGGGTTAGGGTTAGGGCAATGGGGGTTCGCAAGATTACCGGTAATCTTACCGATAAGACCCAGGAGCCTCTGAACGTCCAGGACACAAGTATGAGACATCTAAAATTCCGTAATGGCGACCCGATTCGGAATCTGTTGTCCTCATTGATTTCTGAGCTTCCTAGCGGCAACAGCGCCACCATTTGTCTGCCATTAAAATTGCACAAAAAAATTCAAAAAAAAAAAAACTTTTGCCTACGTACTAAGTAGGCCACTGCGAATCTTTTTCCCTCTTGAGAGTTTTGTCTAAAATGTCCAGAAGGGGGCGCAACAGCGAACCCGGAAGTGTTTTGACACTTGTGTTATTTTCAAGATTTAGGGTTAGGTAATGGGGGTTCTACCGATAAGACTCAGGAGCCTCTGAGAGTCCAAAACACAAGTATGAGACATCAAAAATTCCGTAATGGCGACCCGATTCGGAATCTGTTGTCCTCATTGATTTCTGAGCTTCCTAGCGGCAACAGCGCCACCATTTGTCTGCCATTGAAATTGCACAAAAAAATTCAAAAAAAAAAAAACTTTTGCCTACGTACTAAGTAGGCCACTGCGAATCTTTTTCCCTCTTGAGAGTTTTGTCTAAAATGTCCAGAAGGGGGCGCAAAGCGAACCCGGAAGTGTTTTGACACTAAGAATGTGTTTTTGGTTGAAATGCTAAACTTAAAATTGAGTACCAGAAGCGAGCCACATATCATCGCGTTCGTCTTATCGATGGCTACGCGTGGACGTGACTAACTTTTATTTCTGACCTTTGTGGGAGGAGCTATCGCACTTTAAAGGCTAACCCTAGGGTTAGGAACCGTGCGACCGTGTGCGGAGAGACACATATCCAAATGTCCGTCTCGACAAGCTATATAACATACTAAAAGATGGGACCGTGTCGACCTTTGTGGGAGGAGCTATCGCACTTTAAAGGCTAACCCTAGGGTTAGGAACCGTGCGACCGTGTGCGGAGAGACACATATCCAAATGTCCGTCTCGACAAGCTATATAACATACTAAAAGATGGGACCGTGTCGACCTTTGTGGGAGGAGCTATCGCACTTTAAAGGCTAACCCTAGGGTTAGGAACCGTGCGACCGTGTGCGGAGAGACACATATCCAAATGTCCGTCTCGACAAGCTATATAACATACTAAAAGATGGGACCGTGTCGACCTTTGTGGGAGGAGCTATCGCACTTTAAAGGGTTAGGGTTAGGGTTAGGGTTAGGGCAATGGGGGTTCGCAAGATTACCGGTAATCTTACCGATAAGACCCAGGAGCCTCTGAACGTCCAGGACACAAGTATGAGACATCTAAAATTCCGTAATGGCGACCCGATTCGGAATCTGTTGTCCTCATTGATTTCTGAGCTTCCTAGCGGCAACAGCGCCACCATTTGTCTGCCATTGAAATTGCACAAAAAAATTCAAAAAAAAAAAAACTTTTGCCTACGTACTAAGTAGGCCACTGCGAATCTTTTTCCCTCTTGAGAGTTTTGTCTAAAATGTCCAGAAGGGGGCGCAAAGCGAACCCGGAAGTGTTTTGACACTAAGAATGTGTTTTTGGTTGAAATGCTAAACTTAAAATTGAGTACCAGAAGCGAGCCACATATCATCGCGTTCGTCTTATCGATGGCTACGCGTGGACGTGACTAACTTTTATTTCTGACCTTTGTGGGAGGAGCTATCGCACTTTAAAGGCTAACCCTAGGGTTAGGAACCGTGCGACCGTGTGCGGAGAGACACATATCCAAATGTCCGTCTCGACAAGCTATATAACATACTAAAAGATGGGACCGTGTCGACCTTTGTGGGAGGAGCTATCGCACTTTAAAGGCTAACCCTAGGGTTAGGAACCGTGCGACCGTGTGCGGAGAGACACATATCCAAATGTCCGTCTCGACAAGCTATATAACATACTAAAAGATGGGACCGTGTCGACCTTTGTGGGAGGAGCTATCGCACTTTAAAGGCTAACCCTAGGGTTAGGAACCGTGCGACCGTGTGCGGAGAGACACATATCCAAATGTCCGTCTCGACAAGCTATATAACATACTAAAAGATGGGACCGTGTCGACCTTTGTGGGAGGAGCTATCGCACTTTAAAGGGTTAGGGTTAGGGTTAGGGTTAGGCAATGGGGGTTCGCAAGATTACCGGTAATCTTACCGATAAGACCCAGGAGCCTCTGAACGTCCAGGACACAAGTATGAGACATCTAAAATTCCGTAATGGCGACCCGATTCGGAATCTGTTGTCCTCATTGATTTCTGAGCTTCCTAGCGGCAACAGCGCCACCATTTGTCTGCCATTAAAATTGCACAAAAAAATTCAAAAAAAAAAAAACTTTTGCCTACGTACTAAGTAGGCCACTGCGAATCTTTTTCCCTCTTGAGAGTTTTGTCTAAAATGTCCAGAAGGGGGCGCAACAGCGAACCCGGAAGTGTTTTGACACTTGTGTTATTTTCAAGATTTAGGGTTAGGTAATGGGGGTTCTACCGATAAGACTCAGGAGCCTCTGAGAGTCCAAAACACAAGTATGAGACATCAAAAATTCCGTAATGGCGACCCGATTCGGAATCTGTTGTCCTCATTGATTTCTGAGCTTCCTAGCGGCAACAGCGCCACCATTTGTCTGCCATTGAAATTGCACAAAAAAATTCAAAAAAAAAAAAACTTTTGCCTACGTACTAAGTAGGCCACTGCGAATCTTTTTCCCTCTTGAGAGTTTTGTCTAAAATGTCCAGAAGGGGGCGCAAAGCGAACCCGGAAGTGTTTTGACACTTGTGTTTTTTTCCAGATTTTTTTTTTTTTTTTTTAGGGTTAGGCTTAGTGTATACAAGTCTGCGGGTTAGGTTTAGGGTGAGGGTTTGAGATAGGTAGTAGTTGTAGTACTAAGACTGGTTAGGGTTAGTGTATACAAGTCTGCGGGTTAGGTTCAGGGTGAGGGTTTGAGATAGGTTGTAGTTGTAGTACTAAGACAAGTCTAAGTCCACATCAAGAAGGTTTTTTTTTTTTTTTTTTTTTTGGTTTAGTTTCTTTTTTTTTTTGAATTTTTTTTGATTTTTTTTTTTTTTTTTTTGATTTTCTTTTCTTTTTTTTTCTTTTTTTCTTTTTTTTTTAATTTTTTTTTCTTTTTTTGCATGTTTCAAGTGATTTGGGATCGACTGGTAATAGTCCCCAGTGCACTTATTTTGGTGTCCCCAAGCTCTGGGACTTAGTAAAATTTACCCCAGACCTTAGGAGTGTCGTAGAGCGACGGGACCAATTCCATTAAATCCGGCATGAAAAAGTGATTCAGAAAATGTGTTGTTTGAAAAAAAAAAATAATAATTGAGCTCTAGGGGCTGAAAAAACGTGTCTCTTTTGATTTGGCGGAGAGTTAGCAGTGTCGGAGAGCTACGAAACCACTTCCATCGGATTCGGGACGCTTCAAACATTTAGAAACAGTCTTGTTTGTGAAGACAGCAATTTTTTTGAATATCTTATTGAATTTTAAAGCTGCAAGGCCGCAAAATAAAGCCTAAAATGTCAACGCTTGACCTTTGGGTCTTCGGAGTGTCTTTGAGCGTCGGGAGTTGGCTCCCTAGACTCACTTTTTCCCGCTGAATACAGCCGTGGTGGTCTCGTGTCTCTACGATGTCGGGAAGTGGGTGTAATAGCCACTTAGCCGCCAGAAAACTTCTGTAAAAAACCGAGACCATTTTCCGACTCAGAACGACGAGGCGGACGCGCTGATATGTGTTTCCCAGCACACGGACTTACGGTTCTCTTAATTGGCTAGGGTTAGGGTTAGTTTTCAACGCGCGATAGCTCTTGAACGATACGTCCGTCAGACAAGTAATTGACGTTGGCGTTTCCAGCTTTCCGAGGCCTACGATCTGATATGTCCGCCATTGTCGTGCGACCCCCGTAGCCCCTAACCCTAACCCTAGATAACCCTAGTTTTACCTGATCGAAAGGCTTATAGGGTTACCGATGCTAAGAATGTGTTTTTGGTTGAAATGCTAAACTTAAAATTGAGTACCAGAAGCGAGCCACATATCATCGCGTTCGTCTTATCGATGGCTACGCGTGGACGTGACTAACTTTTATTTCTGACCTTTGTGGGAGGAGCTATCGCACTTTAAAGGCTAACCCTAGGGTTAGGAACCGTGCGACCGTGTGCGGAGAGACACATATCCAAATGTCCGTCTCGACAAGCTATATAACATACTAAAAGATGGGACCGTGTCGACCTTTGTGGGAGGAGCTATCGCACTTTAAAGGCTAACCCTAGGGTTAGGAACCGTGCGACCGTGTGCGGAGAGACACATATCCAAATGTCCGTCTCGACAAGCTATATAACATACTAAAAGATGGGACCGTGTCGACCTTTGTGGGAGGAGCTATCGCACTTTAAAGGCTAACCCTAGGGTTAGGAACCGTGCGACCGTGTGCGGAGAGACACATATCCAAATGTCCGTCTCGACAAGCTATATAACATACTAAAAGATGGGACCGTGTCGACCTTTGTGGGAGGAGCTATCGCACTTTAAAGGGTTAGGGTTAGGGTTAGGGTTAGGGCAATGGGGGTTCGCAAGATTACCGGTAATCTTACCGATAAGACCCAGGAGCCTCTGAACGTCCAGGACACAAGTATGAGACATCTAAAATTCCGTAATGGCGACCCGATTCGGAATCTGTTGTCCTCATTGATTTCTGAGCTTCCTAGCGGCAACAGCGCCACCATTTGTCTGCCATTAAAATTGCACAAAAAAATTCAAAAAAAAAAAAACTTTTGCCTACGTACTAAGTAGGCCACTGCGAATCTTTTTCCCTCTTGAGAGTTTTGTCTAAAATGTCCAGAAGGGGGCGCAACAGCGAACCCGGAAGTGTTTTGACACTTGTGTTATTTTCAAGATTTAGGGTTAGGTAATGGGGGTTCTACCGATAAGACTCAGGAGCCTCTGAGAGTCCAAAACACAAGTATGAGACATCAAAAATTCCGTAATGGCGACCCGATTCGGAATCTGTTGTCCTCATTGATTTCTGAGCTTCCTAGCGGCAACAGCGCCACCATTTGTCTGCCATTGAAATTGCACAAAAAAATTCAAAAAAAAAAAAACTTTTGCCTACGTACTAAGTAGGCCACTGCGAATCTTTTTCCCTCTTGAGAGTTTTGTCTAAAATGTCCAGAAGGGGGCGCAAAGCGAACCCGGAAGTGTTTTGACACTAAGAATGTGTTTTTGGTTGAAATGCTAAACTTAAAATTGAGTACCAGAAGCGAGCCACATATCATCGCGTTCGTCTTATCGATGGCTACGCGTGGACGTGACTAACTTTTATTTCTGACCTTTGTGGGAGGAGCTATCGCACTTTAAAGGCTAACCCTAGGGTTAGGAACCGTGCGACCGTGTGCGGAGAGACACATATCCAAATGTCCGTCTCGACAAGCTATATAACATACTAAAAGATGGGACCGTGTCGACCTTTGTGGGAGGAGCTATCGCACTTTAAAGGCTAACCCTAGGGTTAGGAACCGTGCGACCGTGTGCGGAGAGACACATATCCAAATGTCCGTCTCGACAAGCTATATAACATACTAAAAGATGGGACCGTGTCGACCTTTGTGGGAGGAGCTATCGCACTTTAAAGGCTAACCCTAGGGTTAGGAACCGTGCGACCGTGTGCGGAGAGACACATATCCAAATGTCCGTCTCGACAAGCTATATAACATACTAAAAGATGGGACCGTGTCGACCTTTGTGGGAGGAGCTATCGCACTTTAAAGGGTTAGGGTTAGGGTTAGGGTTAGGGCAATGGGGGTTCGCAAGATTACCGGTAATCTTACCGATAAGACCCAGGAGCCTCTGAACGTCCAGGACACAAGTATGAGACATCTAAAATTCCGTAATGGCGACCCGATTCGGAATCTGTTGTCCTCATTGATTTCTGAGCTTCCTAGCGGCAACAGCGCCACCATTTGTCTGCCATTGAAATTGCACAAAAAAATTCAAAAAAAAAAAAACTTTTGCCTACGTACTAAGTAGGCCACTGCGAATCTTTTTCCCTCTTGAGAGTTTTGTCTAAAATGTCCAGAAGGGGGCGCAAAGCGAACCCGGAAGTGTTTTGACACTTGTGTTTTTTTCCAGATTTTTTTTTTTTTTTTTTAGGGTTAGGCTTAGTGTATACAAGTCTGCGGGTTAGGTTTAGGGTGAGGGTTTGAGATAGGTAGTAGTTGTAGTACTAAGACTGGTTAGGGTTAGTGTATACAAGTCTGCGGGTTAGGTTCAGGGTGAGGGTTTGAGATAGGTTGTAGTTGTAGTACTAAGACAAGTCTAAGTCCACATCAAGAAGGTTTTTTTTTTTTTTTTTTTTTTGGTTTAGTTTCTTTTTTTTTTTTCTTTTTTTTTGATTTTTTTTTTTTTTTTTTTGAATTTTTTTTCTTTTTTTTTTTAATTTTTTTTCTTTTTTTGCATGTTTCAAGTGATTTGGGATCGACTGGTAATAGTCCCCAGTGCACTTATTTTGGTGTCCCCAAGCTCTGGGACTTAGTAAAATTTACCCCAGACCTTAGGAGTGTCGTAGAGCGACGGGACCAATTCCATTAAATCCGGCATGAAAAAGTGATTCAGAAAATGTGTTGTTTGAAAAAATAAAATAATAATTGAGCTCTAGGGGCTGAAAAAACGTGTCTCTTTTGATTTGGCGGAGAGTTAGCAGTGTCGGAGAGCTACGAAACCACTTCCATCGGATTCGGGACGCTTCAAACATTTAGAAACAGTCTTGTTTGTGAAGACAGCAATTTTTTTGAATATCTTATTGAATTTTAAAGCTGCAAGGCCGCAAAATAAAGCCTAAAATGTCAACGCTTGACCTTTGGGTCTTCGGAGTGTCTTTGAGCGTCGGGAGTTGGCTCCCTAGACTCACTTTTTCCCGCTGAATACAGCCGTGGTGGTCTCGTGTCTCTACGATGTCGGGAAGTGGGTGTAATAGCCACTTAGCCGCCAGAAAACTTCTGTAAAAAACCGAGACCATTTTCCGACTCAGAACGACGAGGCGGACGCGCTGATATGTGTTTCCCAGCACACGGACTTACGGTTCTCTTAATTGGCTAGGGTTAGGGTTAGTTTTCAACGCGCGATAGCTCTTGAACGATACGTCCGTCAGACAAGTAATTGACGTTGGCGTTTCCAGCTTTCCGAGGCCTACGATCTGATATGTCCGCCATTGTCGTGCGACCCCCGTAGCCCCTAACCCTAACCCTAGATAACCCTAGTTTTACCTGATCGAAAGGCTTATAGGGTTACCGATGCTAAGAATGTGTTTTTGGTTGAAATGCTAAACTTAAAATTGAGTACCAGAAGCGAGCCACATATCATCGCGTTCGTCTTATCGATGGCTACGCGTGGACGTGACTAACTTTTATTTCTGACCTTTGTGGGAGGAGCTATCGCACTTTAAAGGCTAACCCTAGGGTTAGGAACCGTGCGACCGTGTGCGGAGAGACACATATCCAAATGTCCGTCTCGACAAGCTATATAACATACTAAAAGATGGGACCGTGTCGACCTTTGTGGGAGGAGCTATCGCACTTTAAAGGCTAACCCTAGGGTTAGGAACCGTGCGACCGTGTGCGGAGAGACACATATCCAAATGTCCGTCTCGACAAGCTATATAACATACTAAAAGATGGGACCGTGTCGACCTTTGTGGGAGGAGCTATCGCACTTTAAAGGCTAACCCTAGGGTTAGGAACCGTGCGACCGTGTGCGGAGAGACACATATCCAAATGTCCGTCTCGACAAGCTATATAACATACTAAAAGATGGGACCGTGTCGACCTTTGTGGGAGGAGCTATCGCACTTTAAAGGGTTAGGGTTAGGGTTAGGGTTAGGGCAATGGGGGTTCGCAAGATTACCGGTAATCTTACCGATAAGACCCAGGAGCCTCTGAACGTCCAGGACACAAGTATGAGACATCTAAAATTCCGTAATGGCGACCCGATTCGGAATCTGTTGTCCTCATTGATTTCTGAGCTTCCTAGCGGCAACAGCGCCACCATTTGTCTGCCATTGAAATTGCACAAAAAAATTCAAAAAAAAAAAAACTTTTGCCTACGTACTAAGTAGGCCACTGCGAATCTTTTTCCCTCTTGAGAGTTTTGTCTAAAATGTCCAGAAGGGGGCGCAAAGCGAACCCGGAAGTGTTTTGACACTTGTGTTTTTTTCCAGATTTTTTTTTTTTTTTTTTAGGGTTAGGCTTAGTGTATACAAGTCTGCGGGTTAGGTTTAGGGTGAGGGTTTGAGATAGGTAGTAGTTGTAGTACTAAGACTGGTTAGGGTTAGTGTATACAAGTCTGCGGGTTAGGTTCAGGGTGAGGGTTTGAGATAGGTTGTAGTTGTAGTACTAAGACAAGTCTAAGTCCACATCAAGAAGGTTTTTTTTTTTTTTTTTTTTTTGGTTTAGTTTCTTTTTTTTTTTTCTTTTTTTTTGATTTTTTTTTTTTTTTTTTGAATTTTTTTTCTTTTTTTTTTTAATTTTTTTTCTTTTTTTGCATGTTTCAAGTGATTTGGGATCGACTGGTAATAGTCCCCAGTGCACTTATTTTGGTGTCCCCAAGCTCTGGGACTTAGTAAAATTTACCCCAGACCTTAGGAGTGTCGTAGAGCGACGGGACCAATTCCATTAAATCCGGCATGAAAAAGTGATTCAGAAAATGTGTTGTTTGAAAAAATAAAATAATAATTGAGCTCTAGGGGCTGAAAAAACGTGTCTCTTTTGATTTGGCGGAGAGTTAGCAGTGTCGGAGAGCTACGAAACCACTTCCATCGGATTCGGGACGCTTCAAACATTTAGAAACAGTCTTGTTTGTGAAGACAGCAATTTTTTTGAATATCTTATTGAATTTTAAAGCTGCAAGGCCGCAAAATAAAGCCTAAAATGTCAACGCTTGACCTTTGGGTCTTCGGAGTGTCTTTGAGCGTCGGGAGTTGGCTCCCTAGACTCACTTTTTCCCGCTGAATACAGCCGTGGTGGTCTCGTGTCTCTACGATGTCGGGAAGTGGGTGTAATAGCCACTTAGCCGCCAGAAAACTTCTGTAAAAAACCGAGACCATTTTCCGACTCAGAACGACGAGGCGGACGCGCTGATATGTGTTTCCCAGCACACGGACTTACGGTTCTCTTAATTGGCTAGGGTTAGGGTTAGTTTTCAACGCGCGATAGCTCTTGAACGATACGTCCGTCAGACAAGTAATTGACGTTGGCGTTTCCAGCTTTCCGAGGCCTACGATCTGATATGTCCGCCATTGTCGTGCGACCCCCGTAGCCCCTAACCCTAACCCTAGATAACCCTAGTTTTACCTGATCGAAAGGCTTATAGGGTTACCGATGCTAAGAATGTGTTTTTGGTTGAAATGCTAAACTTAAAATTGAGTACCAGAAGCGAGCCACATATCATCGCGTTCGTCTTATCGATGGCTACGCGTGGACGTGACTAACTTTTATTTCTGACCTTTGTGGGAGGAGCTATCGCACTTTAAAGGCTAACCCTAGGGTTAGGAACCGTGCGACCGTGTGCGGAGAGACACATATCCAAATGTCCGTCTCGACAAGCTATATAACATACTAAAAGATGGGACCGTGTCGACCTTTGTGGGAGGAGCTATCGCACTTTAAAGGCTAACCCTAGGGTTAGGAACCGTGCGACCGTGTGCGGAGAGACACATATCCAAATGTCCGTCTCGACAAGCTATATAACATACTAAAAGATGGGACCGTGTCGACCTTTGTGGGAGGAGCTATCGCACTTTAAAGGCTAACCCTAGGGTTAGGAACCGTGCGACCGTGTGCGGAGAGACACATATCCAAATGTCCGTCTCGACAAGCTATATAACATACTAAAAGATGGGACCGTGTCGACCTTTGTGGGAGGAGCTATCGCACTTTAAAGGGTTAGGGTTAGGGTTAGGGTTAGGGCAATGGGGGTTCGCAAGATTACCGGTAATCTTACCGATAAGACCCAGGAGCCTCTGAACGTCCAGGACACAAGTATGAGACATCTAAAATTCCGTAATGGCGACCCGATTCGGAATCTGTTGTCCTCATTGATTTCTGAGCTTCCTAGCGGCAACAGCGCCACCATTTGTCTGCCATTGAAATTGCACAAAAAAATTCAAAAAAAAAAAAACTTTTGCCTACGTACTAAGTAGGCCACTGCGAATCTTTTTCCCTCTTGAGAGTTTTGTCTAAAATGTCCAGAAGGGGGCGCAAAGCGAACCCGGAAGTGTTTTGACACTAAGAATGTGTTTTTGGTTGAAATGCTAAACTTAAAATTGAGTACCAGAAGCGAGCCACATATCATCGCGTTCGTCTTATCGATGGCTACGCGTGGACGTGACTAACTTTTATTTCTGACCTTTGTGGGAGGAGCTATCGCACTTTAAAGGCTAACCCTAGGGTTAGGAACCGTGCGACCGTGTGCGGAGAGACACATATCCAAATGTCCGTCTCGACAAGCTATATAACATACTAAAAGATGGGACCGTGTCGACCTTTGTGGGAGGAGCTATCGCACTTTAAAGGCTAACCCTAGGGTTAGGAACCGTGCGACCGTGTGCGGAGAGACACATATCCAAATGTCCGTCTCGACAAGCTATATAACATACTAAAAGATGGGACCGTGTCGACCTTTGTGGGAGGAGCTATCGCACTTTAAAGGCTAACCCTAGGGTTAGGAACCGTGCGACCGTGTGCGGAGAGACACATATCCAAATGTCCGTCTCGACAAGCTATATAACATACTAAAAGATGGGACCGTGTCGACCTTTGTGGGAGGAGCTATCGCACTTTAAAGGGTTAGGGTTAGGGTTAGGGTTAGGCAATGGGGGTTCGCAAGATTACCGGTAATCTTACCGATAAGACCCAGGAGCCTCTGAACGTCCAGGACACAAGTATGAGACATCTAAAATTCCGTAATGGCGACCCGATTCGGAATCTGTTGTCCTCATTGATTTCTGAGCTTCCTAGCGGCAACAGCGCCACCATTTGTCTGCCATTAAAATTGCACAAAAAAATTCAAAAAAAAAAAAACTTTTGCCTACGTACTAAGTAGGCCACTGCGAATCTTTTTCCCTCTTGAGAGTTTTGTCTAAAATGTCCAGAAGGGGGCGCAACAGCGAACCCGGAAGTGTTTTGACACTTGTGTTATTTTCAAGATTTAGGGTTAGGTAATGGGGGTTCTACCGATAAGACTCAGGAGCCTCTGAGAGTCCAAAACACAAGTATGAGACATCAAAAATTCCGTAATGGCGACCCGATTCGGAATCTGTTGTCCTCATTGATTTCTGAGCTTCCTAGCGGCAACAGCGCCACCATTTGTCTGCCATTGAAATTGCACAAAAAAATTCAAAAAAAAAAAAACTTTTGCCTACGTACTAAGTAGGCCACTGCGAATCTTTTTCCCTCTTGAGAGTTTTGTCTAAAATGTCCAGAAGGGGGCGCAAAGCGAACCCGGAAGTGTTTTGACACTTGTGTTTTTTTTTTTTAGGGTTAGGCTTAGTGTATACAAGTCTGCGGGTTAGGTTTAGGGTGAGGGTTTGAGATAGGTAGTAGTTGTAGTACTAAGACTGGTTAGGGTTAGTGTATACAAGTCTGCGGGTTAGGTTCAGGGTGAGGGTTTGAGATAGGTTGTAGTTGTAGTACTAAGACAAGTCTAAGTCCACATCAAGAAGGTTTTTTTTTTTTTTTTTTTTTTGGTTTAGTTTCTTTTTTTTTTTGAATTTTTTTTGATTTTTTTTTTTTTTTTTTTGATTTTCTTTTCTTTTTTTTTCTTTTTTTCTTTTTTTTTAAAATTTTTTTTCTTTTTTTGCATGTTTCAAGTGATTTGGGATCGACTGGTAATAGTCCCCAGTGCACTTATTTTGGTGTCCCCAAGCTCTGGGACTTAGTAAAATTTACCCCAGACCTTAGGAGTGTCGTAGAGCGACGGGACCAATTCCATTAAATCCGGCATGAAAAAGTGATTCAGAAAATGTGTTGTTTGAAAAAAAAAAATAATAATTGAGCTCTAGGGGCTGAAAAAACGTGTCTCTTTTGATTTGGCGGAGAGTTAGCAGTGTCGGAGAGCTACGAAACCACTTCCATCGGATTCGGGACGCTTCAAACATTTAGAAACAGTCTTGTTTGTGAAGACAGCAATTTTTTTGAATATCTTATTGAATTTTAAAGCTGCAAGGCCGCAAAATAAAGCCTAAAATGTCAACGCTTGACCTTTGGGTCTTCGGAGTGTCTTTGAGCGTCGGGAGTTGGCTCCCTAGACTCACTTTTTCCCGCTGAATACAGCCGTGGTGGTCTCGTGTCTCTACGATGTCGGGAAGTGGGTGTAATAGCCACTTAGCCGCCAGAAAACTTCTGTAAAAAACCGAGACCATTTTCCGACTCAGAACGACGAGGCGGACGCGCTGATATGTGTTTCCCAGCACACGGACTTACGGTTCTCTTAATTGGCTAGGGTTAGGGTTAGTTTTCAACGCGCGATAGCTCTTGAACGATACGTCCGTCAGACAAGTAATTGACGTTGGCGTTTCCAGCTTTCCGAGGCCTACGATCTGATATGTCCGCCATTGTCGTGCGACCCCCGTAGCCCCTAACCCTAACCCTAGATAACCCTAGTTTTACCTGATCGAAAGGCTTATAGGGTTACCGATGCTAAGAATGTGTTTTTGGTTGAAATGCTAAACTTAAAATTGAGTACCAGAAGCGAGCCACATATCATCGCGTTCGTCTTATCGATGGCTACGCGTGGACGTGACTAACTTTTATTTCCTTTGTGGGAGGAGCTATCGCACTTTAAAGGCTAACCCTAGGGTTAGGAACCGTGCGACCGTGTGCGGAGAGACACATATCCAAATGTCCGTCTCGACAAGCTATATAACATACTAAAAGATGGGACCGTGTCGACCTTTGTGGGAGGAGCTATCGCACTTTAAAGGCTAACCCTAGGGTTAGGAACCGTGCGACCGTATTTTACAAAATACTTTTTACAAAATACTTTTTACAAAATACTTTTTACAAAATCTTTTTACAAAATACTTTTTACAATGTCTTTAGCAGGCAAAATATTTTGCAGGCAAATTATTTTGCAGGCAAATTATTTTGCAGGCAAATTATTTTGCAGGCAAATTATCTTGGCAAATTATTTTGCAGGCAAATTATTTTGCAGGCAAATTATTTTGCAGGCAAATTATCTTGGCAAATTATTTTGCAGGCAAATTATTTTGCAGGCAAATTATTTTGCAGGCAAATTATTTTACAAAATACTTTTTACAAAATACTTTTTACAAAATCTTTTTACAAAATACTTTTTACAATGTCTTTAACAGGCAAAATATTTAGCAGGCAAATTATTTTGCAGGCAAATTATTTTGCAGGCAAATTATTTTGCAGGCAAATTATTTTGCAGGCAAATTATCTTGGCAAATTATTTTGCAGGCAAATTATTTTGCAGGCAAATTATTTTTTTAGGCAAATTATTAGGGTTTTGGCAAATTATTTTGCAGGCAAATTATTTAGCAGGCAAAATATTTTGCAGGCAAATTATTTTGCAGGCAAATTATTTAGCAGGCAAATTATTTTTTTAGGCAAATTATTAGGGTTTTGGCAAATTATTTTGCAGGCAAATTATTTAGCAGGCAAAATATTTTGCAGGCAAATTATTTTGCAGGCAAATTATTTTGCAGGCAAATTATTTAGCAGGCAAAATATTTTGCAGGCAAATTATTTTGCAGGCAAATTATTTTGCAGGCAAATTATTTTGCAGGCAAATTATTTTGCAGGCAAATTATTTTTTTAAGCAAATTATTAGGGTTTTGGCAAATTATTTTGCAGGCAAATTATTTTGCAGGCAAATTATTTTACAAAATACTTTTTACAAAATACTTTTTACAAAATCTTTTTACAAAATACTTTTTACAAAATACTTTTTGGCAAATTATTTTGGCAAATTATTTTTTGGCAAATTATTTTGCAGGCAAATTATTTAGCAGGCAAATTATTTAGCAGGCAAATTATTTTGCAGGCAAATTATTTTGCAGGCAAATTATTTTGCAGGCAAATTATTTAGCAGGCAAATTATTTTGCAGGCAAATTATTTTGCAGGCAAATTATTTAGCAGGCAAATTATTAAATACTTTTTACAAAATACTTTTTACAAAATACTTTTTGCAAAATACTTTTTGGCAAATTATTTTGGCAAATTATTTTGGCAAATTATTTTGGGGGGCAAATTATTTTGCAGGCAAATTATTTTTTTAGGCAAATTATTAGGGTTTTGGCAAATTATTTTGCAGGCAAATTATTTTGCAGGCAAATTATTTTACAAAATACTTTTTACAAAATACTTTTTACAAAATACTTTTTACAAAATACTTTTTACAAAATACTTTTTGGCAAATTATTTTGGCAAATTATTTTTTGGCAAATTATTTTTTGGCAAATTATTTAGCAGGCAAATTATTTAGCAGGCAAATTATTTTGCAGGCAAATTATTGGGGTTTTGGCAAATTATTTTGCAGGCAAATTATTTTGCAGGCAAATTATTTTGCAGGCAAATTATTTTACAAAATACTTTTTACAAAATACTTTTTACAAAATACTTTTTACAAAATACTTTTTACAAAATACTTTTTACAAAATACTTTTTGGCAAATTATTTTGGCAAATTATTTTTTGGCAAATTATTTTGCAGGCAAATTATTTTGCAGGCAAATTATTTAGCAGGCAAATTATTTTGGCAAATTATTTTGCAGGCAAATTATTTTGCAGGCAAATTATTTTGCAAAATACTTTTTACAAAATACTTTTTACAAAATACTTTTTACAAAATACTTTTTACAAAATACTTTTTGCAAAATACTTGTTGGCAAATTATTTTGGCAAATTATTTTGGGGGGCAAATTATTTTGCAGGCAAATTATTTTGCAGGCAAATAATTTTTTAGGCAAATTTATAGGGTTTTGGCAAATTATTTTGCAGGCAAATTATTTTGCAGGCAAATTATTTTACAAAATACTTTTTACAAAATACTTTTTACAAAATACTTTTTACAAAATACTTTTTACAAAATACTTTTTACAAAATACTTTTTGGCAAATTATTTTGGCAAATTATTTAGCAGGCAAATTATTTTGCAGGCAAATTATTTTGCAGGCAAATTATTTTACAAAATACTTTTTACAAAATACTTTTTACAAAATACTTTTTACAAAATACTTTTTACAAAATACTTTTACAAAATACTTTTTACAATTTGCAAATTATTTAGCAGGCAAATAATTTTTTTAGGCAAATTATTAGGGTTTTGGCAAATTATTTTTTGGCAAATTATTTAGCAGGCAAATTATTTTGCAGGCAAATTATTTTGCAGGCAAATTATTTAGCAGGCAAAATATTTTGCAGGCAAATTATTTTGCAGGCAAATT
This sequence comes from Protomyctophum bolini, assembly GCF_963924005.1. Taxonomy (NCBI): domain Eukaryota; kingdom Metazoa; phylum Chordata; class Actinopteri; order Myctophiformes; family Myctophidae; genus Protomyctophum; species Protomyctophum bolini. The sequence continues at coordinate 89,618 of NW_027665466.1, read as the reverse complement.
ATTTTGCAGGCAAATTATTTTGCAGGCAAATTATTTTGCAGGCAAATTATTAGGGTTTTGGCAAATTATTTTTTTTGGCAAATTATTAGGGTTTTGGCAAATTATTTTGCAGGCAAATTATTTTGCAGGCAAATTATTTTGCAGGCAAATTATTTAGCAAAATACTTTTTACAAAATACTTTTTACAAAATACTTTTTGGCAAATTATTTTGGCAAATTATTTTTTGGCAAATTATTTTTTGGCAAATTATTTTGCAGGCAAATTATTTTGGCAAATTATTTTGCAGGCAAATTATTTTGCAGGCAAATTATTTTGCAGGCAAATTATTTTGCAGGCAAATTATTTTGCAAAATACTTTTTACAAAATACTTTTTACAAAATACTTTTTACAAAATACTTTTTACAAAATACTTTTTACAAAATACTTTTTACAAAATACTTTTTACAAAATACTTTTTACAAAATACTTTTTACAAAATACTTTTTACAAAATACTTTTTGCAAAATACTTGTTGGCAAATTATTTTGGCAAATTATTTTGGCAAATTATTTTGGGGGGCAAATTATTTTGCAGGCAAATTATTTTGCAGGCAAATTATTTTTTTAGGCAAATTTATAGGGTTTTGGCAAATTATTTTGCAGGCAAATTATTTAGCAGGCAAAATATTTTGCAGGCAAATTATTTTGCAGGCAAATTATTTAGCAGGCAAATTATTTTTTTAGGCAAATTATTAGGGTTTTGGCAAATTATTTTGCAGGCAAATTATTTAGCAGGCAAAATATTTTGCAGGCAAATTATTTTGCAGGCAAATTATTTTGCAGGCAAATTATTTAGCAGGCAAAATATTTTGCAGGCAAATTATTTTGCAGGCAAATTATTTTGCAGGCAAATTATTTTGCAGGCAAATTATTTTGCAGGCAAATTATTTTTTTAAGCAAATTATTAGGGTTTTGGCAAATTATTTTGCAGGCAAATTATTTTGCAGGCAAATTATTTTACAAAATACTTTTTACAAAATACTTTTTACAAAATCTTTTTACAAAATACTTTTTACAAAATACTTTTTGGCAAATTATTTTGGCAAATTATTTTTTGGCAAATTATTTTGCAGGCAAATTATTTAGCAGGCAAATTATTTAGCAGGCAAATTATTTTGCAGGCAAATTATTTTGCAGGCAAATTATTTTGCAGGCAAATTATTTAGCAGGCAAATTATTTTGCAGGCAAATTATTTTGCAGGCAAATTATTTTGCAGGCAAATTATTAAATACTTTTTACAAAATACTTTTTACAAAATACTTTTTGCAAAATACTTTTTGGCAAATTATTTTGGCAAATTATTTTGGCAAATTATTTTGGGGGGCAAATTATTTTGCAGGCAAATTATTTTTTTAGGCAAATTATTAGGGTTTTGGCAAATTATTTTGCAGGCAAATTATTTTGCAGGCAAATTATTTTACAAAATACTTTTTACAAAATACTTTTTACAAAATACTTTTTACAAAATACTTTTTACAAAATACTTTTTGGCAAATTATTTTGGCAAATTATTTTTTGGCAAATTATTTTTTGGCAAATTATTTAGCAGGCAAATTATTTAGCAGGCAAATTATTTTGCAGGCAAATTATTGGGGTTTTGGCAAATTATTTTGCAGGCAAATTATTTTGCAGGCAAATTATTTTGCAGGCAAATTATTTTACAAAATACTTTTTACAAAATACTTTTTACAAAATACTTTTTACAAAATACTTTTTACAAAATACTTTTTACAAAATACTTTTTGGCAAATTATTTTGGCAAATTATTTTTTGGCAAATTATTTTGCAGGCAAATTATTTTGCAGGCAAATTATTTAGCAGGCAAATTATTTTGGCAAATTATTTTGCAGGCAAATTATTTTGCAGGCAAATTATTTTGCAAAATACTTTTTACAAAATACTTTTTACAAAATACTTTTTACAAAATACTTTTTACAAAATACTTTTTACAAAATACTTTTTGCAAAATACTTGTTGGCAAATTATTTTGGCAAATTATTTTGGGGGGCAAATTATTTTGCAGGCAAATTATTTTGCAGGCAAATAATTTTTTAGGCAAATTTATAGGGTTTTGGCAAATTATTTTGCAGGCAAATTATTTTGCAGGCAAATTATTTTGCAGGCAAATTATTTTACAAAATACTTTTTACAAAATACTTTTTACAAAATACTTTTTACAAAATACTTTTTACAAAATACTTTTTGGCAAATTATTTTGGCAAATTATTTAGCAGGCAAATTATTTTGCAGGCAAAATATTTTGCAGGCAAATTATTTTGCAGGCAAATTATTTTGCAGGCAAATTATTTTGCAGGCAAATTATTTTGCAGGCAAATTATTTTTTTAAGCAAATTATTAGGGTTTTGGCAAATTATTTTGCAGGCAAATTATTTTGCAGGCAAATTATTTTACAAAATACTTTTTACAAAATACTTTTTACAAAATCTTTTTACAAAATACTTTTTACAAAATACTTTTTGGCAAATTATTTTGGCAAATTATTTTTTGGCAAATTATTTTGCAGGCAAATTATTTAGCAGGCAAATTATTTAGCAGGCAAATTATTTTGCAGGCAAATTATTTTGCAGGCAAATTATTTTGCAGGCAAATTATTTAGCAGGCAAATTATTTTGCAGGCAAATTATTTTGCAGGCAAATTATTTTGCAGGCAAATTATTAAATACTTTTTACAAAATACTTTTTACAAAATACTTTTTGCAAAATACTTTTTGGCAAATTATTTTGGCAAATTATTTTGGCAAATTATTTTGGGGGGCAAATTATTTTGCAGGCAAATTATTTTTTTAGGCAAATTATTAGGGTTTTGGCAAATTATTTTGCAGGCAAATTATTTTGCAGGCAAATTATTTTACAAAATACTTTTTACAAAATACTTTTTACAAAATACTTTTTACAAAATACTTTTTACAAAATACTTTTTGGCAAATTATTTTGGCAAATTATTTTTTGGCAAATTATTTTTTGGCAAATTATTTAGCAGGCAAATTATTTAGCAGGCAAATTATTTTGCAGGCAAATTATTGGGGTTTTGGCAAATTATTTTGCAGGCAAATTATTTTGCAGGCAAATTATTTTGCAGGCAAATTATTTTACAAAATACTTTTTACAAAATACTTTTTACAAAATACTTTTTACAAAATACTTTTTACAAAATACTTTTTACAAAATACTTTTTACAAAATACTTTTTACAAAATACTTTTTACAAAATACTTTTTGGCAAATTATTTTTTGGCAAATTATTTTGCAGGCAAATTATTTTGCAGGCAAATTATTTAGCAGGCAAATTATTTTGGCAAATTATTTTGCAGGCAAATTATTTTGCAGGCAAATTATTTTGCAAAATACTTTTTACAAAATACTTTTTACAAAATACTTTTTACAAAATACTTTTTACAAAATACTTTTTACAAAATACTTTTTACAAAATACTTTTTGCAAAATACTTGTTGGCAAATTATTTTGGCAAATTATTTTGGGGGGCAAATTATTTTGCAGGCAAATTATTTTGCAGGCAAATAATTTTTTAGGCAAATTTATAGGGTTTTGGCAAATTATTTTGCAGGCAAATTATTTTGCAGGCAAATTATTTTGCAGGCAAATTATTTTGCAGGCAAATTATTTTACAAAATACTTTTTACAAAATACTTTTTACAAAATACTTTTTACAAAATACTTTTTACAAAATACTTTTTGGCAAATTATTTTGGCAAATTATTTAGCAGGCAAATTATTTTGCAGGCAAATTATTTTGCAGGCAAATTATTTTGCAGGCAAATTATTTTACAAAATACTTTTTACAAAATACTTTTTACAAAATACTTTTTACAAAATACTTTTTACAAAATACTTTTTACAAAATACTTTTTACAATTTGCAAATTATTTAGCAGGCAAATAATTTTTTTAGGCAAATTATTAGGGTTTTGGCAAATTATTTTTTGGCAAATTATTTAGCAGGCAAATTATTTTGCAGGCAAATTATTTTGCAGGCAAATTATTTAGCAGGCAAAATATTTTGCAGGCAAATTATTTTGCAGGCAAATTATTTAGCAGGCAAATTATTTTGCAGGCAAATTATTAGGGTTTTGGCAAATTATTTTTTTTGGCAAATTATTAGGGTTTTGGCAAATTATTTTGCAGGCAAATTATTTTGCAGGCAAATTATTTTGCAGGCAAATTATTTAGCAAAATACTTTTTACAAAATACTTTTTGGCAAATTATTTTGGCAAATTATTTTTTGGCAAATTATTTTTTGGCAAATTATTTTGCAGGCAAATTATTTTGGCAAATTATTTTGCAGGCAAATTATTTTGCAGGCAAATTATTTTGCAGGCAAATTATTTTGCAAAATACTTTTTACAAAATACTTTTTACAAAATACTTTTTACAAAATACTTTTTACAAAATACTTTTTACAAAATACTTTTTACAAAATACTTTTTGCAAAATACTTGTTGGCAAATTATTTTGGCAAATTATTTTGGCAAATTATTTTGGGGGGCAAATTATTTTGCAGGCAAATTATTTTGCAGGCAAATTATTTTTTTAGGCAAATTTATAGGGTTTTGGCAAATTATTTTGCAGGAAAATTATTTTGCAGGCAAATTATTTTACAAAATACTTTTTACAAAATACTTTTTACAAAATACTTTTTACAAAATACTTTTTACAAAATACTTTTTACAAAATACTTTTTACAAAATACTTTTTACAAAATACTTTTTGGCAAATTATTTTGGCAAATTATTTTTTGGCAAATTATTTTTTGGCAAATTATTTTGCAGGCAAATTATTTTGCAGGCAAATTATTTAGCAGGCAAATTATTTTTTTAGGCAAATTATTAGGGTTTTGGCAAATTATTTTGCAGGCAAATTATTTAGCAGGCAAATTATTTTGCAGGCAAATTATTTTGCAGGCAAATTATTTAGCAGGCAAAATATTTTGCAGGCAAATTATTTTGCAGGCAAATTATTTAGCAGGCAAATTATTTTGCAGGCAAATTATTAGGGTTTTGGCAAATTATTTTTTTAGGCAAATTATTAGGGTTTTGGCAAATTATTTTGCAGGCAAATTATTTTGCAGGCAAATTATTTAGCAGGCAAAATATTTTGCAGGCAAATTATTTTGCAGGCAAATTATTTAGCAGGCAAATTATTTTTTTAGGCAAATTATTAGGGTTTTGGCAAATTATTTTGCAGGCAAATTATTTAGCAGGCAAAATATTTTGCAGGCAAATTATTTTGCAGGCAAATTATTTTGCAGGCAAATTATTTAGCAGGCAAAATATTTTGCAGGCAAATTATTTTGCAGGCAAATTATTTTGCAGGCAAATTATTTTGCAGGCAAATTATTTTGCAGGCAAATTATTTTTTTAAGCAAATTATTAGGGTTTTGGCAAATTATTTTGCAGGCAAATTATTTTGCAGGCAAATTATTTTACAAAATACTTTTTACAAAATACTTTTTACAAAATCTTTTTACAAAATACTTTTTACAAAATACTTTTTGGCAAATTATTTTGGCAAATTATTTTTTGGCAAATTATTTTGCAGGCAAATTATTTAGCAGGCAAATTATTTAGCAGGCAAATTATTTTGCAGGCAAATTATTTTGCAGGCAAATTATTTTGCAGGCAAATTATTTAGCAGGCAAATTATTTTGCAGGCAAATTATTTTGCAGGCAAATTATTTAGCAGGCAAATTATTAAATACTTTTTACAAAATACTTTTTACAAAATACTTTTTGCAAAATACTTTTTGGCAAATTATTTTGGCAAATTATTTTGGCAAATTATTTTGGGGGGCAAATTATTTTGCAGGCAAATTATTTTTTTAGGCAAATTATTAGGGTTTTGGCAAATTATTTTGCAGGCAAATTATTTTGCAGGCAAATTATTTTACAAAATACTTTTTACAAAATACTTTTTACAAAATACTTTTTACAAAATACTTTTTACAAAATACTTTTTGGCAAATTATTTTGGCAAATTATTTTTTGGCAAATTATTTTTTGGCAAATTATTTAGCAGGCAAATTATTTAGCAGGCAAATTATTTTGCAGGCAAATTATTGGGGTTTTGGCAAATTATTTTGCAGGCAAATTATTTTGCAGGCAAATTATTTTGCAGGCAAATTATTTTACAAAATACTTTTTACAAAATACTTTTTACAAAATACTTTTTACAAAATACTTTTTACAAAATACTTTTTACAAAATACTTTTTACAAAATACTTTTTGGCAAATTATTTTGGCAAATTATTTTTTGGCAAATTATTTTTTGGCAAATTATTTTGCAGGCAAATTATTTAGCAGGCAAATTATTTTGGCAAATTATTTTGCAGGCAAATTATTTTGCAGGCAAATTATTTTGCAAAATACTTTTTACAAAATACTTTTTACAAAATACTTTTTACAAAATACTTTTTACAAAATACTTTTTGCAAAATACTTGTTGGCAAATTATTTTGGCAAATTATTTTGGGGGGCAAATTATTTTGCAGGCAAATTATTTTGCAGGCAAATAATTTTTTAGGCAAATTTATAGGGTTTTGGCAAATTATTTTGCAGGCAAATTATTTTGCAGGCAAATTATTTTACAAAATACTTTTTACAAAATACTTTTTACAAAATACTTTTTACAAAATACTTTTTACAAAATACTTTTTACAAAATACTTTTTGGCAAATTATTTTGGCAAATTATTTAGCAGGCAAATTATTTTGCAGGCAAATTATTTTGCAGGCAAATTATTTTACAAAATACTTTTTACAAAATACTTTTTACAAAATACTTTTTACAAAATACTTTTTACAAAATACTTTTACAAAATACTTTTTACAATTTGCAAATTATTTAGCAGGCAAATAATTTTTTTAGGCAAATTATTAGGGTTTTGGCAAATTATTTTTTGGCAAATTATTTAGCAGGCAAATTATTTTGCAGGCAAATTATTTTGCAGGCAAATTATTTAGCAGGCAAAATATTTTGCAGGCAAATTATTTTGCAGGCAAATTATTTTGCAGGCAAATTATTTTGCAGGCAAATTATTTTGCAGGCAAATTATTAGGGTTTTGGCAAATTATTTTTTTTGGCAAATTATTAGGGTTTTGGCAAATTATTTTGCAGGCAAATTATTTTGCAGGCAAATTATTTTGCAGGCAAATTATTTAGCAAAATACTTTTTACAAAATACTTTTTACAAAATACTTTTTGGCAAATTATTTTGGCAAATTATTTTTTGGCAAATTATTTTTTGGCAAATTATTTTGCAGGCAAATTATTTTGGCAAATTATTTTGCAGGCAAATTATTTTGCAGGCAAATTATTTTGCAGGCAAATTATTTTGCAAAATACTTTTTACAAAATACTTTTTACAAAATACTTTTTACAAAATACTTTTTACAAAATACTTTTTACAAAATACTTTTTACAAAATACTTTTTACAAAATACTTTTTACAAAATACTTTTTACAAAATACTTTTTGCAAAATACTTGTTGGCAAATTATTTTGGCAAATTATTTTGGCAAATTATTTTGGGGGGCAAATTATTTTGCAGGCAAATTATTTTGCAGGCAAATTATTTTTTTAGGCAAATTTATAGGGTTTTGGCAAATTATTTTGCAGGCAAATTATTTAGCAGGCAAAATATTTTGCAGGCAAATTATTTTGCAGGCAAATTATTTAGCAGGCAAATTATTTTTTTAGGCAAATTATTAGGGTTTTGGCAAATTATTTTGCAGGCAAATTATTTAGCAGGCAAAATATTTTGCAGGCAAATTATTTTGCAGGCAAATTATTTTGCAGGCAAATTATTTAGCAGGCAAAATATTTTGCAGGCAAATTATTTTGCAGGCAAATTATTTTGCAGGCAAATTATTTTGCAGGCAAATTATTTTGCAGGCAAATTATTTTTTTAAGCAAATTATTAGGGTTTTGGCAAATTATTTTGCAGGCAAATTATTTTGCAGGCAAATTATTTTACAAAATACTTTTTACAAAATACTTTTTACAAAATCTTTTTACAAAATACTTTTTACAAAATACTTTTTGGCAAATTATTTTGGCAAATTATTTTTTGGCAAATTATTTTGCAGGCAAATTATTTAGCAGGCAAATTATTTAGCAGGCAAATTATTTTGCAGGCAAATTATTTTGCAGGCAAATTATTTTGCAGGCAAATTATTTAGCAGGCAAATTATTTTGCAGGCAAATTATTTTGCAGGCAAATTATTTTGCAGGCAAATTATTAAATACTTTTTACAAAATACTTTTTACAAAATACTTTTTGCAAAATACTTTTTGGCAAATTATTTTGGCAATTTATTTTGGCAAATTATTTTGGGGGGCAAATTATTTTGCAGGCAAATTATTTTTTTAGGCAAATTATTAGGGTTTTGGCAAATTATTTTGCAGGCAAATTATTTTGCAGGCAAATTATTTTACAAAATACTTTTTACAAAATACTTTTTACAAAATACTTTTTACAAAATACTTTTTACAAAATACTTTTTGGCAAATTATTTTGGCAAATTATTTTTTGGCAAATTATTTTTTGGCAAATTATTTAGCAGGCAAATTATTTAGCAGGCAAATTATTTTGCAGGCAAATTATTGGGGTTTTGGCAAATTATTTTGCAGGCAAATTATTTTGCAGGCAAATTATTTTGCAGGCAAATTATTTTACAAAATACTTTTTACAAAATACTTTTTACAAAATACTTTTTACAAAATACTTTTTACAAAATACTTTTTACAAAATACTTTTTGGCAAATTATTTTGGCAAATTATTTTTTGGCAAATTATTTTGCAGGCAAATTATTTTGCAGGCAAATTATTTAGCAGGCAAATTATTTTGGCAAATTATTTTGCAGGCAAATTATTTTGCAGGCAAATTATTTTGCAAAATACTTTTTACAAAATACTTTTTACAAAATACTTTTTACAAAATACTTTTTACAAAATACTTTTTACAAAATACTTTTTGCAAAATACTTGTTGGCAAATTATTTTGGCAAATTATTTTGGGGGGCAAATTATTTTGCAGGCAAATTATTTTGCAGGCAAATAATTTTTTAGGCAAATTTATAGGGTTTTGGCAAATTATTTTGCAGGCAAATTATTTTGCAGGCAAATTATTTTGCAGGCAAATTATTTTACAAAATACTTTTTACAAAATACTTTTTACAAAATACTTTTTACAAAATACTTTTTACAAAATACTTTTTGGCAAATTATTTTGGCAAATTATTTAGCAGGCAAATTATTTTGCAGGCAAAATATTTTGCAGGCAAAATATTTTGCAGGCAAATTATTTTGCAGGCAAATTATTTTGCAGGCAAATTATTTTGCAGGCAAATTATTTTGCAGGCAAATTATTTTTTTAAGCAAATTATTAGGGTTTTGGCAAATTATTTTGCAGGCAAATTATTTTGCAGGCAAATTATTTTACAAAATACTTTTTACAAAATACTTTTTACAAAATCTTTTTACAAAATACTTTTTACAAAATACTTTTTGGCAAATTATTTTGGCAAATTATTTTTTGGCAAATTATTTTGCAGGCAAATTATTTAGCAGGCAAATTATTTAGCAGGCAAATTATTTTGCAGGCAAATTATTTTGCAGGCAAATTATTTTGCAGGCAAATTATTTAGCAGGCAAATTATTTTGCAGGCAAATTATTTTGCAGGCAAATTATTTTGCAGGCAAATTATTAAATACTTTTTACAAAATACTTTTTACAAAATACTTTTTGCAAAATACTTTTTGGCAAATTATTTTGGCAAATTATTTTGGCAAATTATTTTGGGGGGCAAATTATTTTGCAGGCAAATTATTTTTTTAGGCAAATTATTAGGGTTTTGGCAAATTATTTTGCAGGCAAATTATTTTGCAGGCAAATTATTTTACAAAATACTTTTTACAAAATACTTTTTACAAAATACTTTTTACAAAATACTTTTTACAAAATACTTTTTGGCAAATTATTTTGGCAAATTATTTTTTGGCAAATTATTTTTTGGCAAATTATTTAGCAGGCAAATTATTTAGCAGGCAAATTATTTTGCAGGCAAATTATTGGGGTTTTGGCAAATTATTTTGCAGGCAAATTATTTTGCAGGCAAATTATTTTGCAGGCAAATTATTTTACAAAATACTTTTTACAAAATACTTTTTACAAAATACTTTTTACAAAATACTTTTTACAAAATACTTTTTACAAAATACTTTTTACAAAATACTTTTTGGCAAATTATTTTGGCAAATTATTTTTTGGCAAATTATTTTGCAGGCAAATTATTTTGCAGGCAAATTATTTAGCAGGCAAATTATTTTGGCAAATTATTTTGCAGGCAAATTATTTTGCAGGCAAATTATTTTGCAAAATACTTTTTACAAAATACTTTTTACAAAATACTTTTTACAAAATACTTTTTACAAAATACTTTTTACAAAATACTTTTTACAAAATACTTTTTGCAAAATACTTGTTGGCAAATTATTTTGGCAAATTATTTTGGGGGGCAAATTATTTTGCAGGCAAATTATTTTGCAGGCAAATAATTTTTTAGGCAAATTTATAGGGTTTTGGCAAATTATTTTGCAGGCAAATTATTTTGCAGGCAAATTATTTTGCAGGCAAATTATTTTACAAAATACTTTTTACAAAATACTTTTTACAAAATACTTTTTACAAAATACTTTTTACAAAATACTTTTTGGCAAATTATTTTGGCAAATTATTTAGCAGGCAAATTATTTTGCAGGCAAATTATTTTGCAGGCAAATTATTTTGCAGGCAAATTATTTTACAAAATACTTTTTACAAAATACTTTTTACAAAATACTTTTTACAAAATACTTTTTACAAAATACTTTTTACAAAATACTTTTTACAATTTGCAAATTATTTAGCAGGCAAATAATTTTTTTAGGCAAATTATTAGGGTTTTGGCAAATTATTTTTTGGCAAATTATTTAGCAGGCAAATTATTTTGCAGGCAAATTATTTTGCAGGCAAATTATTTAGCAGGCAAAATATTTTGCAGGCAAATTATTTTGCAGGCAAATTATTTAGCAGGCAAATTATTTTGCAGGCAAATTATTAGGGTTTTGGCAAATTATTTTTTTTGGCAAATTATTAGGGTTTTGGCAAATTATTTTGCAGGCAAATTATTTTGCAGGCAAATTATTTTGCAGGCAAATTATTTAGCAAAATACTTTTTACAAAATACTTTTTGGCAAATTATTTTGGCAAATTATTTTTTGGCAAATTATTTTTTGGCAAATTATTTTGCAGGCAAATTATTTTGGCAAATTATTTTGCAGGCAAATTATTTTGCAGGCAAATTATTTTGCAGGCAAATTATTTTGCAAAATACTTTTTACAAAATACTTTTTACAAAATACTTTTTACAAAATACTTTTTACAAAATACTTTTTACAAAATACTTTTTGCAAAATACTTGTTGGCAAATTATTTTGGCAAATTATTTTGGCAAATTATTTTGGGGGGCAAATTATTTTGCAGGCAAATTATTTTGCAGGCAAATTATTTTTTTAGGCAAATTTATAGGGTTTTGGCAAATTATTTTGCAGGAAAATTATTTTGCAGGCAAATTATTTTACAAAATACTTTTTACAAAATACTTTTTACAAAATACTTTTTACAAAATACTTTTTACAAAATACTTTTTACAAAATACTTTTTACAAAATACTTTTTACAAAATACTTTTTGGCAAATTATTTTGGCAAATTATTTTTTGGCAAATTATTTTTTGGCAAATTATTTTGCAGGCAAATTATTTTGCAGGCAAATTATTTAGCAGGCAAATTATTTTTTTAGGCAAATTATTAGGGTTTTGGCAAATTATTTTGCAGGCAAATTATTTAGCAGGCAAATTATTTTGCAGGCAAATTATTTTGCAGGCAAATTATTTAGCAGGCAAAATATTTTGCAGGCAAATTATTTTGCAGGCAAATTATTTAGCAGGCAAATTATTTTGCAGGCAAATTATTAGGGTTTTGGCAAATTATTTTTTTAGGCAAATTATTAGGGTTTTGGCAAATTATTTTGCAGGCAAATTATTTTGCAGGCAAATTATTTTGCAGGCAAATTATTTAGCAAAATACTTTTTACAAAATACTTTTTACAAAATACTTTTTGGCAAATTATTTTGCAGGAAAATTATTTTGCAGGCAAATTATTTTACAAAATACTTTTTACAAAATACTTTTTACAAAATACTTTTTACAAAATACTTTTTACAAAATACTTTTTACAAAATACTTTTTACAAAATACTTTTTACAAAATACTTTTTGGCAAATTATTTTGGCAAATTATTTTTTGGCAAATTATTTTTTGGCAAATTATTTTGCAGGCAAATTATTTTGCAGGCAAATTATTTAGCAGGCAAATTATTTTTTTAGGCAAATTATTAGGGTTTTGGCAAATTATTTTGCAGGCAAATTATTTAGCAGGCAAATTATTTTGCAGGCAAATTATTTTGCAGGCAAATTATTTAGCAGGCAAAATATTTTGCAGGCAAATTATTTTGCAGGCAAATTATTTAGCAGGCAAATTATTTTGCAGGCAAATTATTTTTCAGGCAAATTATTTAGCAAAATACTTTTTACAAAATACTTTTTACAAAATACTTTTTGGCAAATTATTTTGGCAAATTATTTTTTGGCAAATTATTTTTTGGCAAATTATTTTGCAGGCAAATTATTTTGGCAAATTATTTTGCAGGCAAATTATTTTGCAGGCAAATTATTTTGCAAAATACTTTTTACAAAATACTTTTTACAAAATACTTTTTACAAAATACTTTTTACAAAATACTTTTTACAAAATACTTTTTACAAAATACTTTTTACAAAATACTTTTTACAAAATACTTTTTACAAAATACTTTTTACAAAATACTTTTTGCAAAATACTTGTTGGCAAATTATTTTGGCAAATTATTTTGGCAAATTATTTTGGCAAATTATTTTGGGGGGCAAATTATTTTGCAGGCAAATTATTTTGCAGGCAAATTATTTTTTTAGGCAAATTTATAGGGTTTTGGCAAATTATTTTGCAGGCAAATTATTTTGCAGGCAAATTATTTTACAAAATACTTTTTACAAAATACTTTTTACAAAATACTTTTTACAAAATACTTTTTACAAAATACTTTTTACAAAATACTTTTTACAAAATACTTTTTACAAAATACTTTTTACAAAATACTTTTTACAAAATACTTTTTACAAAATACTTTTTACAAAATACTTTTTATTAGGGTTTTGGCAAATTATTTTGCAGGCAAATTATTTTGCAGGCAAATTATTTTGCAGGCAAATTATTTAGCAGGCAAAATATTTTGCAGGCAAATTATTTTGCAGGCAAATTATTTAGCAGGCAAATTATTTTGCAGGCAAATTATTAGGGTTTTGGCAAATTATTTTGGCAAATTATTTTGCAGGCAAATTATTTTGCAGGCAAATTATTTAGCAGGCTTTGGCAAATTATTTTGCAGGCAAATTATTTAGCAGGCAAATTATTTAGCAAAATACTTTTTACAAAATACTTTTTACAAAATACTTTTTGGCAAATTATTTTGGCAAATTATTTTTTGGCAAATTATTTTGCAGGCAAATTATTTTGCAGGCAAATTATTTTGCAGGCAAATTATTTAGCAGGCAAATTATTTTGCAGGCAAATTATTTTGCAGGCAAATTATTTAGCAGGCAAATTATTTTTTTAGGCAAATTATTAGGGTTTTGGCAAATTATTTTGCAGGCAAATTATTTAGCAGGCAAAATATTTTGCAGGCAAATTATTTTGCAGGCAAATTATTTTGCAGGCAAATTATTTTGCAGGCAAATTATTTTGCAGGCAAATTATTTTGCAGGCAAATTATCTTGGCAAATTATTTTGCAGGCAAATTATTTTGCAGGCAAATTATTTTTTTAGGCAAATTATTAGGGTTTTGGCAAATTATTTTGCAGGCAAATTATTTAGCAGGCAAAATATTTTGCAGGCAAATTATTTTGCAGGCAAATTATTTAGCAGGCAAATTATTTTGCAGGCAAATTATTAGGGTTTTGGCAAATTATTTTGGCAAATTATTTTGCAGGCAAATTATTTAGCAGGCTTTGGCAAATTATTTAGCAGGCAAATTATTTAGCAGGCAAATTATTTAGCAAAATACTTTTTACAAAATACTTTTTACAAAATACTTTTTGGCAAATTATTTTGGCAAATTATTTTTTGGCAAATTATTTTGCAGGCAAATTATTTTGCAGGCAAATTATTTTGCAGGCAAATTATTTAGCAGGCAAATTATTTTTTTAGGCAAATTATTAGGGTTTTGGCAAATTATTTTGCAGGCAAATTATTTAGCAGGCAAAATATTTTGCAGGCAAATTATTTTGCAGGCAAATTATTTTGCAGGCAAATTATTTTGCAGGCAAATTATTTTGCAGGCAAATTATTTTGCAGGCAAATTATCTTGGCAAATTATTTTGCAGGCAAATTATTTTGCAGGCAAATTATCTTGGCAAATTATTTTGCAGGCAAATTATTTTGCAGGCAAATTATTTTGCAGGCAAATTATTTTACAAAATACTTTTTACAAAATACTTTTTACAAAATCTTTTTACAAAATACTTTTTACAATGTCTTTAGCAGGCAAAATATTTAGCAGGCAAATTATTTTGCAGGCAAATTATTTTGCAGGCAAATTATTTAGCAGGCAAAATATTTTGCAGGCAAATTATTTTGCAGGCAAATTATTTAGCAGGCAAATTATTTTGCAGGCAAATTATTAGGGTTTTGGCAAATTATTTTTTTAGGCAAATTATTAGGGTTTTGGCAAATTATTTTTTGGCAAATTATTTTTTGGCAAATTATTTTGCAGGCAAATTATTTTGGCAAATTATTTTGCAGGCAAATTATTTTGCAAAATACTTTTTACAAAATACTTTTTACAAAATACTTTTTACAAAATACTTTTTACAAAATACTTTTTACAAAATACTTTTTACAAAATACTTTTTACAAAATACTTTTTGCAAAATACTTGTTGGCAAATTATTTTGGCAAATTATTTTGGCAAATTATTTTGGGGGGCAAATTATTTTGCAGGCAAATTATTTTGCAGGCAAATTATTTTTTTAGGCAAATTTATAGGGTTTTGGCAAATTATTTTGCAGGAAAATTATTTTGCAGGCAAATTATTTTACAAAATACTTTTTACAAAATACTTTTTACAAAATACTTTTTACAAAATACTTTTTACAAAATACTTTTTACAAAATACTTTTTACAAAATACTTTTTACAAAATACTTTTTACAAAATACTTTTTACAAAATACTTTTTACAAAATACTTTTTGGCAAATTATTTTGGCAAATTATTTTGGCAAATTATTTTTTGGCAAATTATTTTTTGGCAAAATATTTTGCAGGCAAATTTTTTTGCAGGCAAATTATTTTGCAGGCAAATTATTTTTTTAGGCAAATTATTAGGGTTTTGGCAAATTATTTTGCAGGCAAATTATTTTGCAGGCAAATTATTTAGCAGGCAAAATATTTTGCAGGCAAATTATTTTGCAGGCAAATTATTTAGCAGGCAAATTATTTTGCAGGCAAATTATTAGGGTTTTGGCAAATTATTTTTTTAGGCAAATTATTAGGGTTTTGGCAAATTATTTTTTGGCAAATTATTTTTTGGCAAATTATTTTGCAGGCAAATTATTTTGGCAAATTATTTAGCAGGCAAATTATTTTGCAGGCAAATTATTTTGCAGGCAAATTATTTTGCAAAATACTTTTTACAAAATACTTTTTACAAAATACTTTTTACAAAATACTTTTTACAAAATACTTTTTACAAAATACTTTTTACAAAATACTTTTTACAAAATACTTTTTACAAAATACTTTTTGCAAAATACTTGTTGGCAAATTATTTTGGCAAATTATTTTGGCAAATTATTTTGGGGGGCAAATTATTTTGCAGGCAAATTATTTTGCAGGCAAATTATTTTTTTAGGCAAATTTATAGGGTTTTGGCAAATTATTTTGCAGGAAAATTATTTTGCAGGCAAATTATTTTACAAAATACTTTTTACAAAATACTTTTTACAAAATACTTTTTACAAAATACTTTTTACAAAATACTTTTTACAAAATACTTTTTACAAAATACTTTTTACAAAATACTTTTTACAAAATACTTTTTACAAAATACTTTTTACAAAATACTTTTTGGCAAATTATTTTGGCAAATTATTTTTTGGCAAATTATTTTTTGGCAAAATATTTTGCAGGCAAATTTTTTTGCAGGCAAATTATTTTGCAGGCAAATTATTTTTTTAGGCAAATTATTAGGGTTTTGGCAAATTATTTTGCAGGCAAATTATTTAGCAGGCAAATTATTTTGCAGGCAAATTATTTTGCAGGCAAATTATCTTGGCAAATTATTTTGCAGGCAAATTATTTTGCAGGCAAATTATCTTGGCAAATTATTTTGCAGGCAAATTATTTTGCAGGCAAATTATTTTTTTAGGCAAATTATTAGGGTTTTGGCAAATTATTTTGCAGGCAAATTATTTAGCAGGCAAAATATTTTGCAGGCAAATTATTTTGCAGGCAAATTATTTAGCAGGCAAATTATTTTTTTAGGCAAATTATTAGGGTTTTGGCAAATTATTTTGCAGGCAAATTATTTAGCAGGCAAAATATTTTGCAGGCAAATTATTTTGCAGGCAAATTATTTTGCAGGCAAATTATTTAGCAGGCAAAATATTTTGCAGGCAAATTATTTTGCAGGCAAATTATTTTGCAGGCAAATTATTTTGCAGGCAAATTATTTTGCAGGCAAATTATTTTTTTAAGCAAATTATTAGGGTTTTGGCAAATTATTTTGCAGGCAAATTATTTTGCAGGCAAATTATTTTACAAAATACTTTTTACAAAATACTTTTTACAAAATCTTTTTACAAAATACTTTTTACAAAATACTTTTTGGCAAATTATTTTGGCAAATTATTTTTTGGCAAATTATTTTGCAGGCAAATTATTTAGCAGGCAAATTATTTAGCAGGCAAATTATTTTGCAGGCAAATTATTTTGCAGGCAAATTATTTTGCAGGCAAATTATTTAGCAGGCAAATTATTTTGCAGGCAAATTATTTTGCAGGCAAATTATTTAGCAGGCAAATTATTAAATACTTTTTACAAAATACTTTTTACAAAATACTTTTTGCAAAATACTTTTTGGCAAATTATTTTGGCAAATTATTTTGGCAAATTATTTTGGGGGGCAAATTATTTTGCAGGCAAATTATTTTTTTAGGCAAATTATTAGGGTTTTGGCAAATTATTTTGCAGGCAAATTATTTTGCAGGCAAATTATTTTACAAAATACTTTTTACAAAATACTTTTTACAAAATACTTTTTACAAAATACTTTTTACAAAATACTTTTTGGCAAATTATTTTGGCAAATTATTTTTTGGCAAATTATTTTTTGGCAAATTATTTAGCAGGCAAATTATTTAGCAGGCAAATTATTTTGCAGGCAAATTATTGGGGTTTTGGCAAATTATTTTGCAGGCAAATTATTTTGCAGGCAAATTATTTTGCAGGCAAATTATTTTACAAAATACTTTTTACAAAATACTTTTTACAAAATACATTTTACAAAATACTTTTTACAAAATACTTTTTACAAAATACTTTTTGGCAAATTATTTTGGCAAATTATTTTTTGGCAAATTATTTTGCAGGCAAATTATTTTGCAGGCAAATTATTTAGCAGGCAAATTATTTTGGCAAATTATTTTGCAGGCAAATTATTTTGCAGGCAAATTATTTTGCAAAATACTTTTTACAAAATACTTTTTACAAAATACTTTTTACAAAATACTTTTTACAAAATACTTTTTACAAAATACTTTTTACAAAATACTTTTTGCAAAATACTTGTTGGCAAATTATTTTGGCAAATTATTTTGGGGGGCAAATTATTTTGCAGGCAAATTATTTTGCAGGCAAATAATTTTTTAGGCAAATTTATAGGGTTTTGGCAAATTATTTTGCAGGTGTTACAAAACCATGTGTCTAGGGGTAAAGGTAATGTAATATATGAGAGAAACGGAAAACCAAGGCCTTAATACAAGGATTTATTCAATAGTATAATGAATAAATTATAATAATCAACAATAGTTTACAAAATAAATGGCTCTTTAACTCGCATGAACATAATAAACGGAATCCAAAAACAAAACTAAAGTTATTCCTTTCCGAAGGGAATAACTTGTCTAACAAAAGTTCAGCTTCACAAAATAAAGGAACAAAACAGTTGGCGACATGTAGTAGTAGTACGACGGATGGGGGAAAGACCTTGGAAGTGTTTCCCCAGCGCTGGGCTGGGCATGAATGGGCTATGTAGTGAGAGAGCCGCGGCCGCTAGCTCGCTCACGTGACCGTCAGCCAATCAGGGAGGTTGATCAGACCTCCATGGTCATGGCCAACAGGGTTACCCCAGCCACACAGCTGATGACAATCAGTCTGTCTGAAAACCCATTAGTATCCTCTGCATGGGAGGAGAGTTAGTCTAATACAGGTTCATAACAACTGCTGCACAGATATAGATATATATATATATATTAGAAGACATCTAGGCCTAAGATAATCCACATACATATATATATACTATAACAATATACCACCATATAAATATATATATACTATTAGCAATAAACATATATATATTTATAATCCAAAATAACACTCATAAATCATAACACTCATAATTAATCATAACCACACACGACCATAGTCGTGACACCCCCCTTCCCGAAAAGAAGTTATATCCCCAAATAACTTCTTCTCAAAGAAGAGAGCACCTTAAACCCGGGAAAGGGCATCCGCAAGGACATTGTCCGTCCCCTTCTTGTGGCGAATTTCCACTTCAAAGTCCTGTAGCATCAAGGACCATCTCATCAGTCTCTGATTTGAATTTTGCATTTGCCTTAGGAACACAAGGGGATTATGGTCAGTATAGACAACAATAGGCAACGGGCTTGAGCCAACATATACCTCGAAAAATTGTAATGCAAGTAACAGGGCGAGAGCTTCCTTCTCAACGGTACTATAGTTACCCTGCGCTGAATTAAATTTCTTTGAATAGTAACAGATGGGATGATCGATATCCTGAAGATCCTCCTGGAGCAGGACAGCACCGGCGCCACAGGCGCTGGCATCCACCTCCAGCTTGAACGGTTTGGTGAAGTCGGGCGCAGCCAGGACTGGAGTGCTGCAGAGGAGAGCCTTGCAGGATTCGAACGCTAACTGACAGGCAGGCGACCAGATAAATACTCTTTTGACGCTAGTCAGCGTAGTCAGCGGCGCAGTGACGGCAGCAAAATTTTTGCAAAACCCCCGGTAGTAACCTGCCATGCCCAAAAACCGGCGGAGCTCACGCCTAGTCCTCGGCACAGGATATTCTAGAATAGCCTGGATTTTTGCATTAATAGCACGTACCTGGCCCTGACCAACCTGCTTCCCAAGATACGTTACGGTCGCACAACCAAATTCACATTTTGACAAATTTAATGTCAGGTTAGCCTCTCCTAACCGCTGAAAAATCTGTCTCAAAGTGTGTATATGCTCAAGCCAAGTATCATTATATGCCACAACATCGTCCAAATAAGTCTCTGTATTGTCCACGCCTCTCAGTACATTATTCATTAATCTTTGAAATGTCGCTGGTGCATTTCTTAAGCCAAATGGCATCACTGTATATTGGTATAAACCGTCTGGTGTCACGAATGCACTGATCTCTGATGCACGGGGTGTCAAAGCCACTTGCCAATAACCCTTTAGCAAATCCAATTTAGTTACAAATTTAGCAGACCCCACCCGATCCACGCAATCCAACATCCTCGGGAGCGGATAACTGTCAGCCTGCGTTATATTGTTAACCTTACGAAAATCTGTACAAAACCGCTGGCTCCCGTCAGCCTTAGGCACCAGCAAGCAGGGGCTAGACCACGCACTGCTGCTATGAACAGCCAGCCCGTTCTCTAACAAGTAGTCAACCTCTTTTCGTAGTAAAGCACGCTTGGTTGGATTAACCCGATAGGCATGTTGCTTAATAGGAGGGCAATCCTTCTGTACAATTACGTCATGAGAAAGGGCTGATGTGCATGATGGGTTATCTGAAAACAGATTCACATTATTTTCCATCAAATCAATAATGTCTGCTTGCGCCTGGGGACCCAAATGTTTTAAATACCCCGGTAAATCATTCAATATTTCAGAGTTCTGTAGACGTGACCCAGACGAACCTTTTACACGCAGCCCATCACTCTCAGGGGAATAAAGTGACGGCGCTGCTGCAGAAAGTGAGGCGACAACTGCGGGAATAACAGGAGTATCTGACTCGGTGCGAGCCAGATACGGCTTGAGCATATTCACATGACAAACCCTTGTCTTTTTGCGACGATCGGGCGTCAAAATCACATAATCCGTTTCACTTATTTTTTTGTCAATCACATAAGGACCACTGAATTTGGCCTGGAAGGCTGAGCTTTGCAGTGGGAGCAGCACCAACACCCTCTGACCCACAGCAAACACTCTATGCACAGCCTTCCTGTCAAACCATGCCTTCATTTTACCTTGAGCTTTACTCAGAAAGCTGCTAGCCATCTGTCTGGCCTTGTGCAATCGCTCGCGAAACCCCGCAACAAAATCCAATACATTAGTCACCGGCGAGTTTGCGTTGGCTAATAAGCCCTCTCGAAACGCACGCAACGGCCCGCGCACCGTATGGCCAAACACCAGCTCCGCTGGGCTAAACCCCAGCGACTCCTGTACGCTCTCTCTTACTGCCAGCATAAGATAAGGCAAGCCCTCGTCCCAGGCTTTACCAGTTTCGTGACAGTATTTCTTCATCATCGCTTTCAACGTCTGGTGAAACCGCTCAAGCGCGCCCTGGGACTCCGGATGATAAGCGCTAGAGTGTCTGTGTTCTATGCCAAGGGTGGAAGCAACTTGAGCAAATAATTTTGACATGAAATTTGAGCCCTGGTCACTTTGAAGATACCGGCAAAACCCAAAAGTAGAGAAAAAGCTAGAAAGCGCTTTAATAACTGGTCTCACTTTTAGTGTGCGTAATGGGAACGCTTCTGGGTAGCGCGTTGCACTACACATTACAGTAAGAAGGTATTTGTGACCAGATTTTGTGGTCGGTAATGGACCGACACAGTCAATCATGATGTGCTCAAATGGTTCACCCACAGCAGGGATCGGTTTCAACGGCGCGGGCGGAATAGTCTGGTTTGGCTTCCCCGTCATCTGACACACATGACAAGTGCGGCAGAAGTCAGTAACAGACGCATTCAAACCCGGCCAGAAAAAATAGCGTAGGATGCGGTCATAAGTTTTACGAATGCCCAGGTGGCCAGAAATGTTGTCGTGAGCCAGACTGAGAATCTGGGAACGGAAACCCTGAGGTACCACAACCTGACGCACCACATTCCATTTCAAGTCACCGATAGCCGCTGGAAACCATTTACGCACAAGGAGGCCATCCTCTACACTATATGCACTCGGCCCAGCAGCCTCACCCACTTTGGTAACTGCCTCCCAGCACACAGAGAGAGAGCGATCGTGCTTCTGCGCATGCGCAAATGTTTCCCTATCGATATCAAACCCAAAATCACTTTTAGTAGCCAGCAAGCTTTTCCTAGCCCGCTTACGCGGTGTCTGTGGGGCATCACCCACTGGTCGCTCGGCACACAAGAAAGTGTCACACAACGTAGCCTCGTCATCAAACTTTTTCAATTGTGCGCGAGTCACAGCACAACCCGGAAACACAGTGGGTGGGGCTCCCAGCGCAGGCATAGCTACGTTAGCCACAGGTTTTTCAACCACTTCTAGCGACGCAAACACTTTGTCCCCAGCTATGTCGTTGCCAAGAATCATCCCCACACCTTCAATGGGTAAACTTTCACGTAGCCCGATCTGCACAAGACCAGAAACAAGTGGAGAGCGTAGGTGGATCATATGCAATGGAGCGCGAGAGGATATCATTTCCACGCCCAAAACCAATGCATCGGAACCACAAAAGGTATTCTCCGCAAATGGCAGTACACTCTGTAAAATAAGGGACTGTGAGGCGCCTGTATCACGCAAAATGGTGATAGGAACGCGCTCATTTTCCTTATCAGACAGCGAGACTGAGCCATGCAAAATAAAGGGATCAAAACACTCCTCTACCTCCGCCCGGACAGCCATAGCTGTCTCGGAAGCAGACCGAGGAATAGTATGCACAAACCCCACACCCTTTGGTTTTTTTGAATACACATTTCCATTTCCATTCTCTTTCTGCTGCTTATGTTGTACTTTAGGGCAGCGAGAAACCAAATGGCCCACTTCATGACAGTAAAAACAAGCACGATTGTCAGGCGCTGCACTTGCGCCCCTCGGTGGACTTTTCGGTTGTGACAATTTGTGCTGTTTTTTCTGCATGTTGAACAGACCCTCCCCGCTACGCACCGGAGAAACACCCGAACGGTGCGTCAGATCATATTCATCGGCCCTCACAGAGGCTTTAGCAATTGAGTTAATCTTTTGTTCCTCAAGATAGACAACAATACGATCTGGGATACATGATTTGAAATCTTCCATCACTATCAGCTCAGTAAGCTGCTCAAAAGTGTGTACGTTGCTCGCGTTGCACCATTTCCTAAACAATGTGGCTTTTTCACGGCCAAATTCCACAAACGTTTGAGTAGAGGATTTTTGAGCGGCCCTATATTTTTGCCTATAATGTTCAGGCACCATTTCGAAACCGCTAAGGATAGCCGCCTTTACGACATCATAACATAGGCTCTCATCCACCGTGAGTGCGCTACAGATATCCTGTGCTCTACCTGTCAACTTACATTGGAGTAGCAAACTCCAGAATTCCCTGGGCCACTTAACAGCACCAGCAATTCGTTCAAAAGCACAAAAGTAGTTATCCAACTCACCCTCCTTGAACGCAGGTACCAATGCGATTTGTTTGCTTATGTCGAACGCTGCCACTCCTCTGGAACCTGGGGGTGACCCGTGTCGCTGCTGGGAGGCGGGCGCCCCTGCGGACGCCTCGTCGGGGTAGGTCTGGCCTCGCAGGCGTGCCATGTCGAGCTCATGTCTCTGATGCTGTAGTTTGCACTCCTCGCTCTTCAGCGTTGTTAGTGCTATTTCCAGCTCAAGCTCCCGGAGGCGCAGAACCCCCCCTATGTCCTGAGGACTCCCCCCAGTGCCCCGTGGGTAATCATGTGGGGCCTGAGCAGACGGGTCCCCCGCGGGATCCTCGCCCTGCTCTAACACACCCGTAGTGTCAGACTGATTGGCCCCACTAGAACTCGGTTCTGCGACAATGAGTGATACGTCTCCCCCCTCACTCTCCTCTGACAGCATCGTAATGACTCCCTGTGAAAACAACTGCCGTGAGACAGCTGCGAAAATCGCCTCTTTCTTTTTGGTACCGTGCGGTAAAGGAACGTTAAATTGTTTGGCAATACTGTACAATTCCCAATATGAGCACTGTTGTAGCTCCTCAAGCGACAGGACATCCGTACTAGCACCCTGGTCATCAGAGGCCATACCAAATACAGGCCATATACAAAATCCGCTACTCAAACTGGTACGAGCAACATACTCACCATTAATACTCCCCAATCCGTCTACCACCAAAAGCAATACTAGCAAAACAAAAAACATAACCAACTGAACAACTGAATCCTTAATTTGTTTTTTGAAACGGACGAGCCCCCAAATATGTTACAAAACCATGTGTCTAGGGGTAAAGGTAATGTAATATATGAGAGAAACGGAAAACCAAGGCCTTAATACAAGGATTTATTCAATAGTATAATGAATAAATTATAATAATCAACAATAGTTTACAAAATAAATGGCTCTTTAACTCGCATGAACATAATAAACGGAATCCAAAAACAAAACTAAAGTTATTCCTTTCCGAAGGGAATAACTTGTCTAACAAAAGTTCAGCTTCACAAAATAAAGGAACAAAACAGTTGGCGACATGTAGTAGTAGTACGACGGATGGGGGAAAGACCTTGGAAGTGTTTCCCCAGCGCTGGGCTGGGCATGAATGGGCTATGTAGTGAGAGAGCCGCGGCCGCTAGCTCGCTCACGTGACCGTCAGCCAATCAGGGAGGTTGATCAGACCTCCATGGTCATGGCCAACAGGGTTACCCCAGCCACACAGCTGATGACAATCAGTCTGTCTGAAAACCCATTAGTATCCTCTGCATGGGAGGAGAGTTAGTCTAATACAGGTTCATAACAACTGCTGCACAGATATAGATATATATATATATATTAGAAGACATCTAGGCCTAAGATAATCCACATACATATATATATACTATAACAATATACCACCATATAAATATATATATACTATTAGCAATAAACATATATATATTTATAATCCAAAATAACACTCATAAATCATAACACTCATAATTAATCATAACCACACACGACCATAGTCGTGACACAGGCAAATTATTTTGCAGGCAAATTATTTTACAAAATACTTTTTACAAAATACTTTTTACAAAATACTTTTTACAAAATACTTTTTACAAAATACTTTTTGGCAAATTATTTTGGCAAATTATTTAGCAGGCAAATTATTTTGCAGGCAAATTATTTTGCAGGCAAATTATTTTACAAAATACTTTTTACAAAATACTTTTTACAAAATACTTTTTACAAAATACTTTTTACAAAATACTTTTTACAAAATACTTTTTACAATTTGCAAATTATTTAGCAGGCAAATAATTTTTTTAGGCAAATTATTAGGGTTTTGGCAAATTATTTTTTGGCAAATTATTTAGCAGGCAAATTATTTTGCAGGCAAATTATTTTGCAGGCAAATTATTTAGCAGGCAAAATATTTTGCAGGCAAATTATTTTGCAGGCAAATTATTTAGCAGGCAAATTATTTTGCAGGCAAATTATTAGGGTTTTGGCAAATTATTTTTTTTGGCAAATTATTAGGGTTTTGGCAAATTATTTTGCAGGCAAATTATTTTGCAGGCAAATTATTTTGCAGGCAAATTATTTAGCAAAATACTTTTTACAAAATACTTTTTACAAAATACTTTTTGGCAAATTATTTTGGCAAATTATTTTTTGGCAAATTATTTTGCAGGCAAATTATTTTGCAGGCAAATTATTTTGGCAAATTATTTTGCAGGCAAATTATTTTGCAGGCAAATTATTTTGCAGGCAAATTATTTTGCAAAATACTTTTTACAAAATACTTTTTACAAAATACTTTTTACAAAATACTTTTTACAAAATACTTTTTACAAAATACTTTTTGCAAAATACTTGTTGGCAAATTATTTTGGCAAATTATTTTGGCAAATTATTTTGGGGGGCAAATTATTTTGCAGGCAAATTATTTTGCAGGCAAATTATTTTTTTAGGCAAATTTATAGGGTTTTGGCAAATTATTTTGCAGGCAAATTATTTAGCAGGCAAAATATTTTGCAGGCAAATTATTTTGCAAAATACTTTTTACAAAATACTTTTTACAAAATACTTTTTACAAAATACTTTTTACAAAATACTTTTTACAAAATACTTTTTGCAAAATACTTGTTGGCAAATTATTTTGGCAAATTATTTTGGGGGGCAAATTATTTTGCAGGCAAATTATTTTGCAGGCAAATAATTTTTTAGGCAAATTTATAGGGTTTTGGCAAATTATTTTGCAGGCAAATTATTTTGCAGGCAAATTATTTTACAAAATACTTTTTACAAAATACTTTTTACAAAATACTTTTTACAAAATACTTTTTACAAAATACTTTTTACAAAATACTTTTTGGCAAATTATTTTGGCAAATTATTTAGCAGGCAAATTATTTTGCAGGCAAATTATTTTGCAGGCAAATTATTTTACAAAATACTTTTTACAAAATACTTTTTACAAAATACTTTTTACAAAATACTTTTTACAAAATACTTTTTACAAAATACTTTTTACAAAATACTTTTTACAAAATACTTTTTACAATTTGCAAATTATTTAGCAGGCAAATAATTTTTTTAGGCAAATTATTAGGGTTTTGGCAAATTATTTTTTGGCAAATTATTTAGCAGGCAAATTATTTTGCAGGCAAATTATTTTGCAGGCAAATTATTTAGCAGGCAAAATATTTTGCAGGCAAATTATTTTGCAGGCAAATTATTTAGCAGGCAAATTATTTTGCAGGCAAATTATTAGGGTTTTGGCAAATTATTTTTTTTGGCAAATTATTAGGGTTTTGGCAAATTATTTTGCAGGCAAATTATTTTGCAGGCAAATTATTTTGCAGGCAAATTATTTAGCAAAATACTTTTTACAAAATACTTTTTACAAAATACTTTTTGGCAAATTATTTTGGCAAATTATTTTTTGGCAAATTATTTTGCAGGCAAATTATTTTGCAGGCAAATTATTTTGGCAAATTATTTTTTGGCAAATTATTTTTTGGCAAATTATTTTGCAGGCAAATTATTTTGCAGGCAAATTATTTTGGCAAATTATTTTGCAGGCAAATTATTTTGCAGGCAAATTATTTTGCAGGCAAATTATTTTGCAAAATACTTTTTACAAAATACTTTTTACAAAATACTTTTTGCAAAATACTTGTTGGCAAATTATTTTGGCAAATTATTTTGGCAAATTATTTTGGGGGGCAAATTATTTTGCAGGCAAATTATTTTGCAGGCAAATTATTTTTTTAGGCAAATTTATAGGGTTTTGGCAAATTATTTTGCAGGAAAATTATTTTGCAGGCAAATTATTTTACAAAATACTTTTTACAAAATACTTTTTACAAAATACTTTTTACAAAATACTTTTTACAAAATACTTTTTACAAAATACTTTTTACAAAATACTTTTTACAAAATACTTTTTACAAAATACTTTTTGGCAAATTATTTTGGCAAATTATTTTTTGGCAAATTATTTTTTGGCAAATTATTTTGCAGGCAAATTATTTTGCAGGCAAATTATTTAGCAGGCAAATTATTTTTTTAGGCAAATTATTAGGGTTTTGGCAAATTATTTTGCAGGCAAATTATTTAGCAGGCAAATTATTTTGCAGGCAAATTATTTTGCAGGCAAATTATTTAGCAGGCAAAATATTTTGCAGGCAAATTATTTTGCAGGCAAATTATTTAGCAGGCAAATTATTTTGCAGGCAAATTATTAGGGTTTTGGCAAATTATTTTTTTAGGCAAATTATTAGGGTTTTGGCAAATTATTTTGCAGGCAAATTATTTTGCAGGCAAATTATTTTGCAGGCAAATTATTTAGCAAAATACTTTTTACAAAATACTTTTTACAAAATACTTTTTGGCAAATTATTTTGGCAAATTATTTTTTGGCAAATTATTTTGCAGGCAAATTATTTTGCAGGCAAATTATTTTGGCAAATTATTTTGCAGGCAAATTATTTTGCAGGCAAATTATTTTGCAGGCAAATTATTTTGCAAAATACTTTTTACAAAATACTTTTTACAAAATACTTTTTACAAAATACTTTTTACAAAATACTTTTTACAAAATACTTTTTACAAAATACTTTTTACAAAATACTTTTTACAAAATACTTTTTACAAAATACTTTTTACAAAATACTTTTTACAAAATACTTTTTACAAAATACTTTTTGCAAAATACTTGTTGGCAAATTATTTTGGCAAATTATTTTGGCAAATTATTTTGGGGGGCAAATTATTTTGCAGGCAAATTATTTTGCAGGCAAATTATTTTTTTAGGCAAATTTATAGGGTTTTGGCAAATTATTTTGCAGGCAAATTATTTTGCAGGCAAATTATTTTACAAAATACTTTTTACAAAATACTTTTTACAAAATACTTTTTACAAAATACTTTTTACAAAATACTTTTTACAAAATACTTTTTACAAAATACTTTTTACAAAATACTTTTTACAAAATACTTTTTACAAAATACTTTTTACAAAATACTTTTTACAAAATACTTTTTACAAAATACTTTTTACAAAATACTTTTTACAAAATACTTTTTACAAAATACTTTTTACAAAATACTTTTTACAAAATACTTTTTACAAAATACTTTTTATTAGGGTTTTGGCAAATTATTTTGCAGGCAAATTATTTTGCAGGCAAATTATTTTGCAGGCAAATTATTTAGCAGGCAAAATATTTTGCAGGCAAATTATTTTGCAGGCAAATTATTTAGCAGGCAAATTATTTTGCAGGCAAATTATTAGGGTTTTGGCAAATTATTTTGGCAAATTATTTTGCAGGCAAATTATTTTGCAGGCAAATTATTTAGCAGGCTTTGGCAAATTATTTTGCAGGCAAATTATTTAGCAGGCAAATTATTTAGCAAAATACTTTTTACAAAATACTTTTTACAAAATACTTTTTGGCAAATTATTTTGGCAAATTATTTTTTGGCAAATTATTTTGCAGGCAAATTATTTTGCAGGCAAATTATTTTGCAGGCAAATTATTTAGCAGGCAAATTATTTTGCAGGCAAATTATTTTGCAGGCAAATTATTTAGCAGGCAAATTATTTTTTTAGGCAAATTATTAGGGTTTTGGCAAATTATTTTGCAGGCAAATTATTTAGCAGGCAAAATATTTTGCAGGCAAATTATTTTGCAGGCAAATTATTTTGCAGGCAAATTATTTTGCAGGCAAATTATTTTGCAGGCAAATTATTTTGCAGGCAAATTATCTTGGCAAATTATTTTGCAGGCAAATTATTTTGCAGGCAAATTATTTTTTTAGGCAAATTATTAGGGTTTTGGCAAATTATTTAGCAGGCAAAATATTTTGCAGGCAAATTATTTTGCAGGCAAATTATTTTGCAGGCAAATTATTTAGCAGGCAAATTATTTTGCAGGCAAATTATTAGGGTTTTGGCAAATTATTTTGGCAAATTATTTTGCAGGCAAATTATTTAGCAGGCTTTGGCAAATTATTTTGCAGGCAAATTATTTAGCAGGCAAATTATTTAGCAAAATACTTTTTACAAAATACTTTTTACAAAATACTTTTTGGCAAATTATTTTGGCAAATTATTTTTTGGCAAATTATTTTGCAGGCAAATTATTTTGCAGGCAAATTATTTTGCAGGCAAATTATTTAGCAGGCAAATTATTTTTTTAGGCAAATTATTAGGGTTTTGGCAAATTATTTTGCAGGCAAATTATTTAGCAGGCAAAATATTTTGCAGGCAAATTATTTTGCAGGCAAATTATTTTGCAGGCAAATTATTTTGCAGGCAAATTATTTTGCAGGCAAATTATTTTGCAGGCAAATTATCTTGGCAAATTATTTTGCAGGCAAATTATTTTGCAGGCAAATTATTTTTTTAGGCAAATTATTAGGGTTTTGGCAAATTATTTTGCAGGCAAATTATTTAGCAGGCAAAATATTTTGCAGGCAAATTATTTTGCAGGCAAATTATTTAGCAGGCAAATTATTTTGCAGGCAAATTATTAGGGTTTTGGCAAATTATTTTGGCAAATTATTTTGCAGGCAAATTATTTAGCAGGCTTTGGCAAATTATTTAGCAGGCAAATTATTTAGCAGGCAAATTATTTAGCAAAATACTTTTTACAAAATACTTTTTACAAAATACTTTTTGGCAAATTATTTTGGCAAATTATTTTTTGGCAAATTATTTTGCAGGCAAATTATTTTGCAGGCAAATTATTTTGCAGGCAAATTATTTAGCAGGCAAATTATTTTTTTAGGCAAATTATTAGGGTTTTGGCAAATTATTTTGCAGGCAAATTATTTAGCAGGCAAAATATTTTGCAGGCAAATTATTTTGCAGGCAAATTATTTTGCAGGCAAATTATTTTTTTAGGCAAATTATTA
Organism: Protomyctophum bolini; assembly: GCF_963924005.1. Taxonomy (NCBI): domain Eukaryota; kingdom Metazoa; phylum Chordata; class Actinopteri; order Myctophiformes; family Myctophidae; genus Protomyctophum; species Protomyctophum bolini. The sequence continues at coordinate 59,569 of NW_027665466.1, read as the reverse complement.
GGGTTTTGGCAAATTATTTTGCAGGCAAATTATTTAGCAGGCAAAATATTTTGCAGGCAAATTATTTTGCAGGCAAATTATTTTGCAGGCAAATTATTTTGCAGGCAAATTATTTTGCAGGCAAATTATTTTGCAGGCAAATTATCTTGGCAAATTATTTTGCAGGCAAATTATTTTGCAGGCAAATTATCTTGGCAAATTATTTTGCAGGCAAATTATTTTGCAGGCAAATTATTTTGCAGGCAAATTATTTTACAAAATACTTTTTACAAAATACTTTTTACAAAATCTTTTTACAAAATACTTTTTACAATGTCTTTAGCAGGCAAAATATTTAGCAGGCAAATTATTTTGCAGGCAAATTATTTTGCAGGCAAATTATTTTGCAGGCAAATTATTTTGCAGGCAAATTATCTTGGCAAATTATTTTGCAGGCAAATTATTTTGCAGGCAAATTATTTTTTTAGGCAAATTATTAGGGTTTTGGCAAATTATTTTGCAGGCAAATTATTTAGCAGGCAAAATATTTTGCAGGCAAATTATTTTGCAGGCAAATTATTTAGCAGGCAAATTATTTTTTTAGGCAAATTATTAGGGTTTTGGCAAATTATTTTGCAGGCAAATTATTTAGCAGGCAAAATATTTTGCAGGCAAATTATTTTGCAGGCAAATTATTTTGCAGGCAAATTATTTAGCAGGCAAAATATTTTGCAGGCAAATTATTTTGCAGGCAAATTATTTTGCAGGCAAATTATTTTGCAGGCAAATTATTTTGCAGGCAAATTATTTTTTTAAGCAAATTATTAGGGTTTTGGCAAATTATTTTGCAGGCAAATTATTTTGCAGGCAAATTATTTTACAAAATACTTTTTACAAAATACTTTTTACAAAATCTTTTTACAAAATACTTTTTACAAAATACTTTTTGGCAAATTATTTTGGCAAATTATTTTTTGGCAAATTATTTTGCAGGCAAATTATTTAGCAGGCAAATTATTTAGCAGGCAAATTATTTTGCAGGCAAATTATTTTGCAGGCAAATTATTTTACAAAATACTTTTTACAAAATACTTTTTACAAAATACTTTTTACAAAATACTTTTTACAAAATACTTTTTGGCAAATTATTTTGGCAAATTATTTTTTGGCAAATTATTTAGCAGGCAAATTATTTAGCAGGCAAATTATTTTGCAGGCAAATTATTGGGGTTTTGGCAAATTATTTTGCAGGCAAATTATTTTGCAGGCAAATTATTTTACAAAATACTTTTTACAAAATACTTTTTACAAAATACTTTTTACAAAATACTTTTTACAAAATACTTTTTACAAAATACTTTTTACAAAATACTTTTTGGCAAATTATTTTGGCAAATTATTTTTTGGCAAATTATTTTGCAGGCAAATTATTTAGCAGGCAAATTATTTAGCAGGCAAATTATTTTGGCAAATTATTTTGCAGGCAAATTATTTTGCAGGCAAATTATTTTGCAAAATACTTTTTACAAAATACTTTTTACAAAATACTTTTTACAAAATACTTTTTACAAAATACTTTTTACAAAATACTTTTTGCAAAATACTTGTTGGCAAATTATTTTGGCAAATTATTTTGGGGGGCAAATTATTTTGCAGGCAAATTATTTTGCAGGCAAATTATTTTTTTAGGCAAATTTATAGGGTTTTGGCAAATTATTTTGCAGGCAAATTATTTTGCAGGCAAATTATTTTACAAAATACTTTTTACAAAATACTTTTTACAAAATACTTTTTACAAAATACTTTTTACAAAATACTTTTTACAAAATACTTTTTACAAAATACTTTTTACAAAATACTTTTTACAAAATACTTTTTGGCAAATTATTTTGGCAAATTATTTAGCAGGCAAATTATTTTGCAGGCAAATTATTTTGCAGGCAAATTATTTTACAAAATACTTTTTACAAAATACTTTTTACAAAATACTTTTTACAAAATACTTTTTACAAAATACTTTTTACAAAATACTTTTTACAAAATACTTTTTACAATTTGCAAATTATTTAGCAGGCAAATAATTTTGCAGGCAAATTATTTTGCAGGCAAATTATTTTGGCAAATTATTTTGCAGGCAAATTATTTTGCAGGCAAATTATTTTGCAAAATACTTTTTACAAAATACTTTTTACAAAATACTTTTTACAAAATACTTTTTACAAAATACTTTTTACAAAATACTTTTTGCAAAATACTTGTTGGCAAATTATTTTGGCAAATTATTTTGGGGGGCAAATTATTTTGCAGGCAAATTATTTTGCAGGCAAATTTTTTTTTTAGGCAAATTTATAGGGTTTTGGCAAATTATTTTGCAGGCAAATTATTTTGCAGGCAAATTATTTTACAAAATACTTTTTACAAAATACTTTTTACAAAATACTTTTTACAAAATACTTTTTACAAAATACTTTTTACAAAATACTTTTTACAAAATACTTTTTACAAAATACTTTTTGGCAAATTATTTTGGCAAATTATTTAGCAGGCAAATTATTTTGCAGGCAAATTATTTTGCAGGCAAATTATTTTACAAAATACTTTTTACAAAATACTTTTTACAAAATACTTTTTACAAAATACTTTTTACAAAATACTTTTTACAAAATACTTTTTACAAAATACTTTTTACAATTTGCAAATTATTTAGCAGGCAAATAATTTTGCAGGCAAATTATTTTGCAGGCAAATTATTTAGCAGGCAAAATATTTTGCAGGCAAATTATTTTGCAGGCAAATTATTTAGCAGGCAAATTATTTTGCAGGCAAATTATTAGGGTTTTGGCAAATTATTTTTTTAGGCAAATTATTAGGGTTTTGGCAAATTATTTTGCAGGCAAATTATTTTGCAGGCAAATTATTTTGCAGGCAAATTATTTAGCAAAATACTTTTTACAAAATACTTTTTACAAAATACTTTTTGGCAAATTATTTTGGCAAATTATTTTTTGGCAAATTATTTTGCAGGCAAATTATTTTGCAGGCAAATTATTTTGGCAAATTATTTTGCAGGCAAATTATTTTGCAGGCAAATTATTTTGCAAAATACTTTTTACAAAATACTTTTTACAAAATACTTTTTACAAAATACTTTTTACAAAATACTTTTTACAAAATACTTTTTACAAAATACTTTTTACAAAATACTTTTTACAAAATACTTTTTACAAAATACTTTTTACAAAATACTTTTTGCAAAATACTTGTTGGCAAATTATTTTGGCAAATTATTTTGGCAAATTATTTTGGGGGGCAAATTATTTTGCAGGCAAATTATTTTGCAGGCAAATTATTTTGCAGGCAAATTATTTTTTTAGGCAAATTTATAGGGTTTTGGCAAATTATTTTGCAGGCAAATTATTTTGCAGGCAAATTATTTTACAAAATACTTTTTACAAAATACTTTTTACAAAATACTTTTTACAAAATACTTTTTACAAAATACTTTTTACAAAATACTTTTTACAAAATACTTTTTACAAAATACTTTTTACAAAATACTTTTTACAAAATACTTTTTACAAAATACTTTTTACAAAATACTTTTTACAAAATACTTTTTACAAAATACTTTTTACAAAATACTTTTTACAAAATACTTTTTATTAGGGTTTTGGCAAATTATTTTGCAGGCAAATTATTTTGCAGGCAAATTATTTTGCAGGCAAATTATTTAGCAGGCAAAATATTTTGCAGGCAAATTATTTTGCAGGCAAATTATTTAGCAGGCAAATTATTTTGCAGGCAAATTATTAGGGTTTTGGCAAATTATTTTGGCAAATTATTTTGCAGGCAAATTATTTTGCAGGCAAATTATTTAGCAGGCTTTGGCAAATTATTTTGCAGGCAAATTATTTAGCAGGCAAATTATTTAGCAAAATACTTTTTACAAAATACTTTTTACAAAATACTTTTTGGCAAATTATTTTGGCAAATTATTTTTTGGCAAATTATTTTGCAGGCAAATTATTTTGCAGGCAAATTATTTTGCAGGCAAATTATTTAGCAGGCAAATTATTTTGCAGGCAAATTATTTTGCAGGCAAATTATTTAGCAGGCAAATTATTTTTTTAGGCAAATTATTAGGGTTTTGGCAAATTATTTTGCAGGCAAATTATTTAGCAGGCAAAATATTTTGCAGGCAAATTATTTTGCAGGCAAATTATTTTGCAGGCAAATTATTTTGCAGGCAAATTATTTTGCAGGCAAATTATCTTGGCAAATTATTTTGCAGGCAAATTATTTTGCAGGCAAATTATTTTTTTAGGCAAATTATTAGGGTTTTGGCAAATTATTTTGCAGGCAAATTATTTAGCAGGCAAAATATTTTGCAGGCAAATTATTTTGCAGGCAAATTATTTAGCAGGCAAATTATTTTGCAGGCAAATTATTAGGGTTTTGGCAAATTATTTTGGCAAATTATTTTGCAGGCAAATTATTTAGCAGGCTTTGGCAAATTATTTTGCAGGCAAATTATTTAGCAGGCAAATTATTTAGCAAAATACTTTTTACAAAATACTTTTTACAAAATACTTTTTGGCAAATTATTTTGGCAAATTATTTTTTGGCAAATTATTTTGCAGGCAAATTATTTTGCAGGCAAATTATTTTGCAGGCAAATTATTTAGCAGGCAAATTATTTTTTTAGGCAAATTATTAGGGTTTTGGCAAATTATTTTGCAGGCAAATTATTTAGCAGGCAAAATATTTTGCAGGCAAATTATTTTGCAGGCAAATTATTTTGCAGGCAAATTATTTTGCAGGCAAATTATTTTGCAGGCAAATTATTTTGCAGGCAAATTATCTTGGCAAATTATTTTGCAGGCAAATTATTTTGCAGGCAAATTATTTTTTTAGGCAAATTATTAGGGTTTTGGCAAATTATTTTGCAGGCAAATTATTTAGCAGGCAAAATATTTTGCAGGCAAATTATTTTGCAGGCAAATTATTTAGCAGGCAAATTATTTTGCAGGCAAATTATTAGGGTTTTGGCAAATTATTTTGGCAAATTATTTTGCAGGCAAATTATTTAGCAGGCTTTGGCAAATTATTTAGCAGGCAAATTATTTAGCAGGCAAATTATTTAGCAAAATACTTTTTACAAAATACTTTTTACAAAATACTTTTTGGCAAATTATTTTGGCAAATTATTTTTTGGCAAATTATTTTGCAGGCAAATTATTTTGCAGGCAAATTATTTTGCAGGCAAATTATTTAGCAGGCAAATTATTTTTTTAGGCAAATTATTAGGGTTTTGGCAAATTATTTTGCAGGCAAATTATTTAGCAGGCAAAATATTTTGCAGGCAAATTATTTTGCAGGCAAATTATTTAGCAGGCAAATTATTTTTTTAGGCAAATTATTAGGGTTTTGGCAAATTATTTTGCAGGCAAATTATTTAGCAGGCAAAATATTTTGCAGGCAAATTATTTTGCAGGCAAATTATTTTGCAGGCAAATTATTTTGCAGGCAAATTATTTTGCAGGCAAATTATTTTGCAGGCAAATTATCTTGGCAAATTATTTTGCAGGCAAATTATTTTGCAGGCAAATTATCTTGGCAAATTATTTTGCAGGCAAATTATTTTGCAGGCAAATTATTTTGCAGGCAAATTATTTTACAAAATACTTTTTACAAAATACTTTTTACAAAATCTTTTTACAAAATACTTTTTACAATGTCTTTAGCAGGCAAAATATTTAGCAGGCAAATTATTTTGCAGGCAAATTATTTTGCAGGCAAATTATTTTGCAGGCAAATTATTTTGCAGGCAAATTATCTTGGCAAATTATTTTGCAGGCAAATTATTTTGCAGGCAAATTATTTTTTTAGGCAAATTATTAGGGTTTTGGCAAATTATTTTGCAGGCAAATTATTTAGCAGGCAAAATATTTTGCAGGCAAATTATTTTGCAGGCAAATTATTTAGCAGGCAAATTATTTTTTTAGGCAAATTATTAGGGTTTTGGCAAATTATTTTGCAGGCAAATTATTTAGCAGGCAAAATATTTTGCAGGCAAATTATTTTGCAGGCAAATTATTTTGCAGGCAAATTATTTAGCAGGCAAAATATTTTGCAGGCAAATTATTTTGCAGGCAAATTATTTTGCAGGCAAATTATTTTGCAGGCAAATTATTTTGCAGGCAAATTATTTTTTTAAGCAAATTATTAGGGTTTTGGCAAATTATTTTGCAGGCAAATTATTTTGCAGGCAAATTATTTTACAAAATACTTTTTACAAAATACTTTTTACAAAATCTTTTTACAAAATACTTTTTACAAAATACTTTTTGGCAAATTATTTTGGCAAATTATTTTTTGGCAAATTATTTTGCAGGCAAATTATTTAGCAGGCAAATTATTTAGCAGGCAAATTATTTTGCAGGCAAATTATTTTGCAGGCAAATTATTTTACAAAATACTTTTTACAAAATACTTTTTACAAAATACTTTTTACAAAATACTTTTTGGCAAATTATTTTGGCAAATTATTTTTTGGCAAATTATTTAGCAGGCAAATTATTTAGCAGGCAAATTATTTTGCAGGCAAATTATTGGGGTTTTGGCAAATTATTTTGCAGGCAAATTATTTTGCAGGCAAATTATTTTACAAAATACTTTTTACAAAATACTTTTTACAAAATACTTTTTACAAAATACTTTTTACAAAATACTTTTTACAAAATACTTTTTACAAAATACTTTTTGGCAAATTATTTTGGCAAATTATTTTTTGGCAAATTATTTTGCAGGCAAATTATTTTGCAGGCAAATTATTTAGCAGGCAAATTATTTTGGCAAATTATTTTGCAGGCAAATTATTTTGCAGGCAAATTATTTTGCAAAATACTTTTTACAAAATACTTTTTACAAAATACTTTTTACAAAATACTTTTTACAAAATACTTTTTACAAAATACTTTTTGCAAAATACTTGTTGGCAAATTATTTTGGCAAATTATTTTGGGGGGCAAATTATTTTGCAGGCAAATTATTTTGCAGGCAAATTATTTTTTTAGGCAAATTTATAGGGTTTTGGCAAATTATTTTGCAGGCAAATTATTTTGCAGGCAAATTATTTTACAAAATACTTTTTACAAAATACTTTTTACAAAATACTTTTTACAAAATACTTTTTACAAAATACTTTTTACAAAATACTTTTTACAAAATACTTTTTACAAAATACTTTTTGGCAAATTATTTTGGCAAATTATTTAGCAGGCAAATTATTTTGCAGGCAAATTATTTTGCAGGCAAATTATTTTGCAGGCAAATTATTTTGCAGGCAAATTATCTTGGCAAATTATTTTGCAGGCAAATTATTTTTTTAGGCAAATTATTTTTTTAGGCAAATTATTAGGGTTTTGGCAAATTATTTTGCAGGCAAATTATTTAGCAGGCAAAATATTTTGCAGGCAAATTATTTTGCAGGCAAATTATTTAGCAGGCAAATTATTTTTTTAGGCAAATTATTAGGGTTTTGGCAAATTATTTTGCAGGCAAATTATTTAGCAGGCAAAATATTTTGCAGGCAAATTATTTTGCAGGCAAATTATTTAGCAGGCAAAATATTTTGCAGGCAAATTATTTTGCAGGCAAATTATTTTGCAGGCAAATTATTTTGCAGGCAAATTATTTTGCAGGCAAATTATTTTTTTAAGCAAATTATTAGGGTTTTGGCAAATTATTTTGCAGGCAAATTATTTTGCAGGCAAATTATTTTACAAAATACTTTTTACAAAATACTTTTTACAAAATCTTTTTACAAAATACTTTTTACAAAATACTTTTTGGCAAATTATTTTGGCAAATTATTTTTTGGCAAATTATTTTGCAGGCAAATTATTTAGCAGGCAAATTATTTAGCAGGCAAATTATTTTGCAGGCAAATTATTTTGCAGGCAAATTATTTTACAAAATACTTTTTACAAAATACTTTTTACAAAATACTTTTTACAAAATACTTTTTACAAAATACTTTTTGGCAAATTATTTTGGCAAATTATTTTTTGGCAAATTATTTAGCAGGCAAATTATTTAGCAGGCAAATTATTTTGCAGGCAAATTATTGGGGTTTTGGCAAATTATTTTGCAGGCAAATTATTTTGCAGGCAAATTATTTTACAAAATACTTTTTACAAAATACTTTTTACAAAATACTTTTTACAAAATACTTTTTACAAAATACTTTTTACAAAATACTTTTTACAAAATACTTTTTGGCAAATTATTTTGGCAAATTATTTTTTGGCAAATTATTTTGCAGGCAAATTATTTAGCAGGCAAATTATTTAGCAGGCAAATTATTTTGGCAAATTATTTTGCAGGCAAATTATTTTGCAGGCAAATTATTTTGCAAAATACTTTTTACAAAATACTTTTTACAAAATACTTTTTACAAAATACTTTTTACAAAATACTTTTTACAAAATACTTTTTACAAAATACTTTTTGCAAAATACTTGTTGGCAAATTATTTTGGCAAATTATTTTGGGGGGCAAATTATTTTGCAGGCAAATTATTTTGCAGGCAAATTATTTTTTTAGGCAAATTTATAGGGTTTTGGCAAATTATTTTGCAGGCAAATTATTTTGCAGGCAAATTATTTTACAAAATACTTTTTACAAAATACTTTTTACAAAATACTTTTTACAAAATACTTTTTACAAAATACTTTTTACAAAATACTTTTTACAAAATACTTTTTACAAAATACTTTTTGGCAAATTATTTTGGCAAATTATTTAGCAGGCAAATTATTTTGCAGGCAAATTATTTTGCAGGCAAATTATTTTACAAAATACTTTTTACAAAATACTTTTTACAAAATACTTTTTACAAAATACTTTTTACAAAATACTTTTTACAAAATACTTTTTACAAAATACTTTTTACAATTTGCAAATTATTTAGCAGGCAAATAATTTTGCAGGCAAATTATTTTGCAGGCAAATTATTTAGCAGGCAAAATATTTTGCAGGCAAATTATTTTGCAGGCAAATTATTTAGCAGGCAAATTATTTTGCAGGCAAATTATTAGGGTTTTGGCAAATTATTTTTTTAGGCAAATTATTAGGGTTTTGGCAAATTATTTTGCAGGCAAATTATTTTGCAGGCAAATTATTTTGCAGGCAAATTATTTAGCAAAATACTTTTTACAAAATACTTTTTACAAAATACTTTTTGGCAAATTATTTTGGCAAATTATTTTTTGGCAAATTATTTTGCAGGCAAATTATTTTGCAGGCAAATTATTTTGGCAAATTATTTTGCAGGCAAATTATTTTGCAGGCAAATTATTTTGCAAAATACTTTTTACAAAATACTTTTTACAAAATACTTTTTACAAAATACTTTTTACAAAATACTTTTTACAAAATACTTTTTACAAAATACTTTTTACAAAATACTTTTTACAAAATACTTTTTACAAAATACTTTTTACAAAATACTTTTTGCAAAATACTTGTTGGCAAATTATTTTGGCAAATTATTTTGGCAAATTATTTTGGGGGGCAAATTATTTTGCAGGCAAATTATTTTGCAGGCAAATTATTTTTTTAGGCAAATTTATAGGGTTTTGGCAAATTATTTTGCAGGCAAATTATTTTGCAGGCAAATTATTTTACAAAATACTTTTTACAAAATACTTTTTACAAAATACTTTTTACAAAATACTTTTTACAAAATACTTTTTACAAAATACTTTTTACAAAATACTTTTTACAAAATACTTTTTACAAAATACTTTTTACAAAATACTTTTTACAAAATACTTTTTACAAAATACTTTTTACAAAATACTTTTTACAAAATACTTTTTACAAAATACTTTTTATTAGGGTTTTGGCAAATTATTTTGCAGGCAAATTATTTTGCAGGCAAATTATTTTGCAGGCAAATTATTTAGCAGGCAAAATATTTTGCAGGCAAATTATTTTGCAGGCAAATTATTTAGCAGGCAAATTATTTTGCAGGCAAATTATTAGGGTTTTGGCAAATTATTTTGGCAAATTATTTTGCAGGCAAATTATTTTGCAGGCAAATTATTTAGCAGGCTTTGGCAAATTATTTTGCAGGCAAATTATTTAGCAGGCAAATTATTTAGCAAAATACTTTTTACAAAATACTTTTTACAAAATACTTTTTGGCAAATTATTTTGGCAAATTATTTTTTGGCAAATTATTTTGCAGGCAAATTATTTTGCAGGCAAATTATTTTGCAGGCAAATTATTTAGCAGGCAAATTATTTTGCAGGCAAATTATTTTGCAGGCAAATTATTTAGCAGGCAAATTATTTTTTTAGGCAAATTATTAGGGTTTTGGCAAATTATTTTGCAGGCAAATTATTTAGCAGGCAAAATATTTTGCAGGCAAATTATTTTGCAGGCAAATTATTTTGCAGGCAAATTATTTTGCAGGCAAATTATTTTGCAGGCAAATTATTTTGCAGGCAAATTATCTTGGCAAATTATTTTGCAGGCAAATTATTTTGCAGGCAAATTATTTTTTTAGGCAAATTATTAGGGTTTTGGCAAATTATTTTGCAGGCAAATTATTTAGCAGGCAAAATATTTTGCAGGCAAATTATTTTGCAGGCAAATTATTTAGCAGGCAAATTATTTTGCAGGCAAATTATTAGGGTTTTGGCAAATTATTTTGGCAAATTATTTTGCAGGCAAATTATTTAGCAGGCTTTGGCAAATTATTTTGCAGGCAAATTATTTAGCAGGCAAATTATTTAGCAAAATACTTTTTACAAAATACTTTTTACAAAATACTTTTTGGCAAATTATTTTGGCAAATTATTTTTTGGCAAATTATTTTGCAGGCAAATTATTTTGCAGGCAAATTATTTTGCAGGCAAATTATTTAGCAGGCAAATTATTTTTTTAGGCAAATTATTAGGGTTTTGGCAAATTATTTTGCAGGCAAATTATTTAGCAGGCAAAATATTTTGCAGGCAAATTATTTTGCAGGCAAATTATTTTGCAGGCAAATTATTTTGCAGGCAAATTATTTTGCAGGCAAATTATTTTGCAGGCAAATTATCTTGGCAAATTATTTTGCAGGCAAATTATTTTGCAGGCAAATTATTTTTTTAGGCAAATTATTAGGGTTTTGGCAAATTATTTTGCAGGCAAATTATTTAGCAGGCAAAATATTTTGCAGGCAAATTATTTTGCAGGCAAATTATTTAGCAGGCAAATTATTTTGCAGGCAAATTATTAGGGTTTTGGCAAATTATTTTGGCAAATTATTTTGCAGGCAAATTATTTAGCAGGCTTTGGCAAATTATTTAGCAGGCAAATTATTTAGCAGGCAAATTATTTAGCAAAATACTTTTTACAAAATACTTTTTACAAAATACTTTTTGGCAAATTATTTTGGCAAATTATTTTTTGGCAAATTATTTTGCAGGCAAATTATTTTGCAGGCAAATTATTTTGCAGGCAAATTATTTAGCAGGCAAATTATTTTTTTAGGCAAATTATTAGGGTTTTGGCAAATTATTTTGCAGGCAAATTATTTAGCAGGCAAAATATTTTGCAGGCAAATTATTTTGCAGGCAAATTATTTAGCAGGCAAATTATTTTTTTAGGCAAATTATTAGGGTTTTGGCAAATTATTTTGCAGGCAAATTATTTAGCAGGCAAAATATTTTGCAGGCAAATTATTTTGCAGGCAAATTATTTTGCAGGCAAATTATTTTGCAGGCAAATTATTTTGCAGGCAAATTATTTTGCAGGCAAATTATTTTGCAGGCAAATTATTTTGCAGGCAAATTATCTTGGCAAATTATTTTGCAGGCAAATTATTTTGCAGGCAAATTATTTTGCAGGCAAATTATTTTACAAAATACTTTTTACAAAATACTTTTTACAAAATCTTTTTACAAAATACTTTTTACAATGTCTTTAGCAGGCAAAATATTTAGCAGGCAAATTATTTTGCAGGCAAATTATTTTGCAGGCAAATTATTTTGCAGGCAAATTATTTTGCAGGCAAATTATCTTGGCAAATTATTTTGCAGGCAAATTATTTTGCAGGCAAATTATTTTTTTAGGCAAATTATTAGGGTTTTGGCAAATTATTTTGCAGGCAAATTATTTAGCAGGCAAAATATTTTGCAGGCAAATTATTTTGCAGGCAAATTATTTAGCAGGCAAATTATTTTTTTAGGCAAATTATTAGGGTTTTGGCAAATTATTTTGCAGGCAAATTATTTAGCAGGCAAAATATTTTGCAGGCAAATTATTTTGCAGGCAAATTATTTTGCAGGCAAATTATTTAGCAGGCAAAATATTTTGCAGGCAAATTATTTTGCAGGCAAATTATTTTGCAGGCAAATTATTTTGCAGGCAAATTATTTTGCAGGCAAATTATTTTTTTAAGCAAATTATTAGGGTTTTGGCAAATTATTTTGCAGGCAAATTATTTTGCAGGCAAATTATTTTACAAAATACTTTTTACAAAATACTTTTTACAAAATCTTTTTACAAAATACTTTTTACAAAATACTTTTTGGCAAATTATTTTGGCAAATTATTTTTTGGCAAATTATTTTGCAGGCAAATTATTTAGCAGGCAAATTATTTAGCAGGCAAATTATTTTGCAGGCAAATTATTTTGCAGGCAAATTATTTTACAAAATACTTTTTACAAAATACTTTTTACAAAATACTTTTTACAAAATACTTTTTACAAAATACTTTTTACAAAATACTTTTTGGCAAATTATTTTGGCAAATTATTTTTTGGCAAATTATTTAGCAGGCAAATTATTTAGCAGGCAAATTATTTTGCAGGCAAATTATTGGGGTTTTGGCAAATTATTTTGCAGGCAAATTATTTTGCAGGCAAATTATTTTACAAAATACTTTTTACAAAATACTTTTTACAAAATACTTTTTACAAAATACTTTTTACAAAATACTTTTTACAAAATACTTTTTACAAAATACTTTTTGGCAAATTATTTTGGCAAATTATTTTTTGGCAAATTATTTTGCAGGCAAATTATTTAGCAGGCAAATTATTTAGCAGGCAAATTATTTTGGCAAATTATTTTGCAGGCAAATTATTTTGCAGGCAAATTATTTTGCAAAATACTTTTTACAAAATACTTTTTACAAAATACTTTTTACAAAATACTTTTTACAAAATACTTTTTGCAAAATACTTGTTGGCAAATTATTTTGGCAAATTATTTTGGGGGGCAAATTATTTTGCAGGCAAATTATTTTGCAGGCAAATTATTTTTTTAGGCAAATTTATAGGGTTTTGGCAAATTATTTTGCAGGCAAATTATTTTGCAGGCAAATTATTTTACAAAATACTTTTTACAAAATACTTTTTACAAAATACTTTTTACAAAATACTTTTTACAAAATACTTTTTACAAAATACTTTTTACAAAATACTTTTTGGCAAATTATTTTGGCAAATTATTTAGCAGGCAAATTATTTTGCAGGCAAATTATTTTGCAGGCAAATTATTTTACAAAATACTTTTTACAAAATACTTTTTACAAAATACTTTTTACAAAATACTTTTTACAAAATACTTTTTACAAAATACTTTTTACAAAATACTTTTTACAAAATACTTTTTACAATTTGCAAATTATTTAGCAGGCAAATAATTTTTTTAGGCAAATTATTAGGGTTTTGGCAAATTATTTTTTGGCAAATTATTTAGCAGGCAAATTATTTTGCAGGCAAATTATTTTGCAGGCAAATTATTTAGCAGGCAAAATATTTTGCAGGCAAATTATTTTGCAGGCAAATTATTTAGCAGGCAAATTATTTTGCAGGCAAATTATTAGGGTTTTGGCAAATTATTTTTTTAGGCAAATTATTAGGGTTTTGGCAAATTATTTTGCAGGCAAATTATTTTGCAGGCAAATTATTTTGCAGGCAAATTATTTAGCAAAATACTTTTTACAAAATACTTTTTACAAAATACTTTTTGGCAAATTATTTTGGCAAATTATTTTTTGGCAAATTATTTTTTGGCAAATTATTTTGCAGGCAAATTATTTTGGCAAATTATTTTGCAGGCAAATTATTTTGCAGGCAAATTATTTTGCAGGCAAATTATTTTGCAAAATACTTTTTACAAAATACTTTTTACAAAATACTTTTTACAAAATACTTTTTACAAAATACTTTTTACAAAATACTTTTTACAAAATACTTTTTACAAAATAATTTTTACAAAATACTTTTTACAAAATACTTTTTGCAAAATACTTGTTGGCAAATTATTTTGGCAAATTATTTTGGCAAATTATTTTGGGGGGCAAATTATTTTGCAGGCAAATTATTTTGCAGGCAAATTATTTTTTTAGGCAAATTTATAGGGTTTTGGCAAATTATTTTGCAGGAAAATTATTTTGCAGGCAAATTATTTTACAAAATACTTTTTACAAAATACTTTTTACAAAATACTTTTTACAAAATACTTTTTACAAAATACTTTTTACAAAATACTTTTTACAAAATACTTTTTACAAAATACTTTTTACAAAATACTTTTTGGCAAATTATTTTGGCAAATTATTTTTTGGCAAATTATTTTTTGGCAAAATATTTTGCAGGCAAATTTTTTTGCAGGCAAATTATTTTGCAGGCAAATTATTTTTTTAGGCAAATTATTAGGGTTTTGGCAAATTATTTTGCAGGCAAATTATTTAGCAGGCAAATTATTTTGCAGGCAAATTATTTTGCAGGCAAATTATCTTGGCAAATTATTTTGCAGGCAAATTATTTTGCAGGCAAATTATCTTGGCAAATTATTTTGCAGGCAAATTATTTTGCAGGCAAATTATTTTTTTAGGCAAATTATTAGGGTTTTGGCAAATTATTTTGCAGGCAAATTATTTAGCAGGCAAAATATTTTGCAGGCAAATTATTTTGCAGGCAAATTATTTAGCAGGCAAATTATTTTTTTAGGCAAATTATTAGGGTTTTGGCAAATTATTTTGCAGGCAAATTATTTAGCAGGCAAAATATTTTGCAGGCAAATTATTTTGCAGGCAAATTATTTTGCAGGCAAATTATTTAGCAGGCAAAATATTTTGCAGGCAAATTATTTTGCAGGCAAATTATTTTGCAGGCAAATTATTTTGCAGGCAAATTATTTTGCAGGCAAATTATTTTTTTAAGCAAATTATTAGGGTTTTGGCAAATTATTTTGCAGGCAAATTATTTTGCAGGCAAATTATTTTACAAAATACTTTTTACAAAATACTTTTTACAAAATCTTTTTACAAAATACTTTTTACAAAATACTTTTTGGCAAATTATTTTGGCAAATTATTTTTTGGCAAATTATTTTGCAGGCAAATTATTTAGCAGGCAAATTATTTAGCAGGCAAATTATTTTGCAGGCAAATTATTTTGCAGGCAAATTATTTTGCAGGCAAATTATTTAGCAGGCAAATTATTTTGCAGGCAAATTATTTTGCAGGCAAATTATTTAGCAGGCAAATTATTAAATACTTTTTACAAAATACTTTTTACAAAATACTTTTTGCAAAATACTTTTTGGCAAATTATTTTGGCAAATTATTTTGGCAAATTATTTTGGGGGGCAAATTATTTTGCAGGCAAATTATTTTTTTAGGCAAATTATTAGGGTTTTGGCAAATTATTTTGCAGGCAAATTATTTTGCAGGCAAATTATTTTACAAAATACTTTTTACAAAATACTTTTTACAAAATACTTTTTACAAAATACTTTTTACAAAATACTTTTTGGCAAATTATTTTGGCAAATTATTTTTTGGCAAATTATTTTTTGGCAAATTATTTAGCAGGCAAATTATTTAGCAGGCAAATTATTTTGCAGGCAAATTATTGGGGTTTTGGCAAATTATTTTGCAGGCAAATTATTTTGCAGGCAAATTATTTTGCAGGCAAATTATTTTGCAGGCAAATTATTTTACAAAATACTTTTTACAAAATACTTTTTACAAAATACTTTTTACAAAATACTTTTTACAAAATACTTTTTACAAAATACTTTTTGGCAAATTATTTTGGCAAATTATTTTTTGGCAAATTATTTTGCAGGCAAATTATTTTGCAGGCAAATTATTTAGCAGGCAAATTATTTTGGCAAATTATTTTGCAGGCAAATTATTTTGCAGGCAAATTATTTTGCAAAATACTTTTTACAAAATACTTTTTACAAAATACTTTTTACAAAATACTTTTTACAAAATACTTTTTACAAAATACTTTTTACAAAATACTTTTTACAAAATACTTTTTGCAAAATACTTGTTGGCAAATTATTTTGGCAAATTATTTTGGGGGGCAAATTATTTTGCAGGCAAATTATTTTGCAGGCAAATAATTTTTTAGGCAAATTTATAGGGTTTTGGCAAATTATTTTGCAGGCAAATTATTTTGCAGGCAAATTATTTTACAAAATACTTTTTACAAAATACTTTTTACAAAATACTTTTTACAAAATACTTTTTACAAAATACTTTTTGGCAAATTATTTTGGCAAATTATTTAGCAGGCAAATTATTTTGCAGGCAAATTATTTTGCAGGCAAATTATTTTACAAAATACTTTTTACAAAATACTTTTTACAAAATACTTTTTACAAAATACTTTTTACAAAATACTTTTTACAAAATACTTTTTACAAAATACTTTTTACAATTTGCAAATTATTTAGCAGGCAAATAATTTTTTTAGGCAAATTATTAGGGTTTTGGCAAATTATTTTTTGGCAAATTATTTAGCAGGCAAATTATTTTGCAGGCAAATTATTTTGCAGGCAAATTATTTAGCAGGCAAAATATTTTGCAGGCAAATTATTTTGCAGGCAAATTATTTAGCAGGCAAATTATTTTGCAGGCAAATTATTAGGGTTTTGGCAAATTATTTTTTTTGGCAAATTATTAGGGTTTTGGCAAATTATTTTGCAGGCAAATTATTTTGCAGGCAAATTATTTTGCAGGCAAATTATTTAGCAAAATACTTTTTACAAAATACTTTTTACAAAATACTTTTTGGCAAATTATTTTGGCAAATTATTTTTTGGCAAATTATTTTTTGGCAAATTATTTTGCAGGCAAATTATTTTGGCAAATTATTTTGCAGGCAAATTATTTTGCAGGCAAATTATTTTGCAGGCAAATTATTTTGCAAAATACTTTTTACAAAATACTTTTTACAAAATACTTTTTACAAAATACTTTTTACAAAATACTTTTTACAAAATACTTTTTACAAAATACTTTTTACAAAATACTTTTTGCAAAATACTTGTTGGCAAATTATTTTGGCAAATTATTTTGGCAAATTATTTTGGGGGGCAAATTATTTTGCAGGCAAATTATTTTGCAGGCAAATTATTTTTTTAGGCAAATTTATAGGGTTTTGGCAAATTATTTTGCAGGCAAATTATTTAGCAGGCAAAATATTTTGCAGGCAAATTATTTTGCAAAATACTTTTTACAAAATACTTTTTACAAAATACTTTTTACAAAATACTTTTTACAAAATACTTTTTACAAAATACTTTTTACAAAATACTTTTTGCAAAATACTTGTTGGCAAATTATTTTGGCAAATTATTATGGGGGGCAAATTATTTTGCAGGCAAATTATTTTGCAGGAAAATAATTTTTTAGGCAAATTTATAGGGTTTTGGCAAATTATTTTGCAGGCAAATTATTTTGCAGGCAAATTATTTTACAAAATACTTTTTACAAAATACTTTTTACAAAATACTTTTTACAAAATACTTTTTGGCAAATTATTTTGGCAAATTATTTAGCAGGCAAATTATTTTGCAGGCAAATTATTTTGCAGGCAAATTATTTTACAAAATACTTTTTACAAAATACTTTTTACAAAATACTTTTTACAAAATACTTTTTACAAAATACTTTTTACAAAATACTTTTTACAATTTGCAAATTATTTAGCAGGCAAATAATTTTTTTAGGCAAATTATTAGGGTTTTGGCAAATTATTTTTTGGCAAATTATTTAGCAGGCAAATTATTTTGCAGGCAAATTATTTTGCAGGCAAATTATTTAGCAGGCAAAATATTTTGCAGGCAAATTATTTTGCAGGCAAATTATTTAGCAGGCAAATTATTTTGCAGGCAAATTATTAGGGTTTTGGCAAATTATTTTTTTTGGCAAATTATTAGGGTTTTGGCAAATTATTTTGCAGGCAAATTATTTTGCAGGCAAATTATTTTGCAGGCAAATTATTTAGCAAAATACTTTTTACAAAATACTTTTTACAAAATACTTTTTGGCAAATTATTTTGGCAAATTATTTTTTGGCAAATTATTTTGCAGGCAAATTATTTTGCAGGCAAATTATTTTGGCAAATTATTTTGCAGGCAAATTATTTTGCAGGCAAATTATTTTGCAGGCAAATTATTTTGCAAAATACTTTTTACAAAATACTTTTTACAAAATACTTTTTACAAAATACTTTTTACAAAATACTTTTTACAAAATACTTTTTGCAAAATACTTGTTGGCAAATTATTTTGGCAAATTATTTTGGCAAATTATTTTGGGGGGCAAATTATTTTGCAGGCAAATTATTTTGCAGGCAAATTATTTTTTTAGGCAAATTTATAGGGTTTTGGCAAATTATTTTGCAGGAAAATTATTTTGCAGGCAAATTATTTTACAAAATACTTTTTACAAAATACTTTTTACAAAATACTTTTTACAAAATACTTTTTACAAAATACTTTTTACAAAATACTTTTTACAAAATACTTTTTACAAAATACTTTTTGGCAAATTATTTTGGCAAATTATTTTTTGGCAAATTATTTTTTGGCAAATTATTTTGCAGGCAAATTATTTTGCAGGCAAATTATTTAGCAGGCAAATTATTTTTTTAGGCAAATTATTAGGGTTTTGGCAAATTATTTTGCAGGCAAATTATTTAGCAGGCAAATTATTTTGCAGGCAAATTATTTTGCAGGCAAATTATTTAGCAGGCAAAATATTTTGCAGGCAAATTATTTTGCAGGCAAATTATTTAGCAGGCAAATTATTTTGCAGGCAAATTATTAGGGTTTTGGCAAATTATTTTTTTAGGCAAATTATTAGGGTTTTGGCAAATTATTTTGCAGGCAAATTATTTTGCAGGCAAATTATTTTGCAGGCAAATTATTTAGCAAAATACTTTTTACAAAATACTTTTTACAAAATACTTTTTGGCAAATTATTTTGGCAAATTATTTTTTGGCAAATTATTTTGCAGGCAAATTATTTTGCAGGCAAATTATTTTGGCAAATTATTTTGCAGGCAAATTATTTTGCAGGCAAATTATTTTGCAAAATACTTTTTACAAAATACTTTTTACAAAATACTTTTTACAAAATACTTTTTACAAAATACTTTTTACAAAATACTTTTTACAAAATACTTTTTACAAAATACTTTTTACAAAATACTTTTTACAAAATACTTTTTACAAAATACTTGTTGGCAAATTATTTTGGCAAATTATTTTGGCAAATTATTTTGGCAAATTATTTTGGGGGGCAAATTATTTTGCAGGCAAATTATTTTGCAGGCAAATTATTTTTTTAGGCAAATTTATAGGGTTTTGGCAAATTATTTTGCAGGCAAATTATTTTGCAGGCAAATTATTTTACAAAATACTTTTTACAAAATACTTTTTACAAAATACTTTTTACAAAATACTTTTTACAAAATACTTTTTACAAAATACTTTTTACAAAATACTTTTTACAAAATACTTTTTACAAAATACTTTTTACAAAATACTTTTTACAAAATACTTTTTACAAAATACTTTTTACAAAATACTTTTTACAAAATACTTTTTACAAAATACTTTTTACAAAATACTTTTTACAAAATACTTTTTACAAAATACTTTTTACAAAATACTTTTTACAAAATACTTTTTACAAAATACTTTTTACAAAATACTTTTTATTAGGGTTTTGGCAAATTATTTTGCAGGCAAATTATTTTGCAGGCAAATTATTTTGCAGGCAAATTATTTAGCAGGCAAAATATTTTGCAGGCAAATTATTTTGCAGGCAAATTATTTAGCAGGCAAATTATTTTGCAGGCAAATTATTAGGGTTTTGGCAAATTATTTTGGCAAATTATTTTGCAGGCAAATTATTTTGCAGGCAAATTATTTAGCAGGCTTTGGCAAATTATTTTGCAGGCAAATTATTTAGCAGGCAAATTATTTAGCAAAATACTTTTTACAAAATACTTTTTACAAAATACTTTTTGGCAAATTATTTTGGCAAATTATTTTTTGGCAAATTATTTTGCAGGCAAATTATTTTGCAGGCAAATTATTTTGCAGGCAAATTATTTAGCAGGCAAATTATTTTGCAGGCAAATTATTTTGCAGGCAAATTATTTAGCAGGCAAATTATTCTTTTAGGCAAATTATTAGGGTTTTGGCAAATTATTTTGCAGGCAAATTATTTAGCAGGCAAAATATTTTGCAGGCAAATTATTTTGCAGGCAAATTATTTTGCAGGCAAATTATTTTCCAGGCAAATTATTTTGCAGGCAAATTATTTTGCAGGCAAATTATCTTGGCAAATTATTTTGCAGGCAAATTATTTTGCAGGCAAATTATTTTTTTAGGCAAATTATTAGGGTTTTGGCAAATTATTTTGCAGGCAAATTATTTAGCAGGCAAAATATTTTGCAGGCAAATTATTTTGCAGGCAAATTATTTAGCAGGCAAATTATTTTGCAGGCAAATTATTAGGGTTTTGGCAAATTATTTTGGCAAATTATTTTGCAGGCAAATTATTTAGCAGGCTTTGGCAAATTATTTTGCAGGCAAATTATTTAGCAGGCAAATTATTTAGCAAAATACTTTTTACAAAATACTTTTTACAAAATACTTTTTGGCAAATTATTTTGGCAAATTTTTTTTTGGCAAATTATTTTGCAGGCAAATTATTTAGCAGGCAAATTATTTTGCAGGCAAATTATTTAGCAGGCAAATTATTTTTTTAGGCAAATTATTAGGGTTTTGGCAAATTATTTTGCAGGCAAATTATTTAGCAGGCAAAATATTTTGCAGGCAAATTATTTTGCAGGCAAATTATTTAGCAGGCAAATTATTTTTTTAGGCAAATTATTAGGGTTTTGGCAAATTATTTTGCAGGCAAATTATTTAGCAGGCAAAATATTTTGCAGGCAAATTATTTTGCAGGCAAATTATTTTGCAGGCAAATTATTTAGCAGGCAAAATATTTTGCAGGCAAATTATTTTGCAGGCAAATTATTTTGCAGGCAAATTATTTTGCAGGCAAATTATTTTGCAGGCAAATTATTTTGCAGGCAAATTATTTTTTTAAGCAAATTATTAGGGTTTTGGCAAATTATTTTGCAGGCAAATTATTTTGCAGGCAAATTATTTTACAAAATACTTTTTACAAAATACTTTTTACAAAATCTTTTTACAAAATACTTTTTACAAAATACTTTTTGGCAAATTATTTTGGCAAATTATTTTTTGGCAAATTATTTTGCAGGCAAATTATTTAGCAGGCAAATTATTTAGCAGGCAAATTATTTTGCAGGCAAATTATTTTGCAGGCAAATTATTTTACAAAATACTTTTTACAAAATACTTTTTACAAAATACTTTTTACAAAATACTTTTTACAAAATACTTTTTGGCAAATTATTTTGGCAAATTATTTTTTGGCAAATTATTTAGCAGGCAAATTATTTAGCAGGCAAATTATTTTGCAGGCAAATTATTGGGGTTTTGGCAAATTATTTTGCAGGCAAATTATTTTGCAGGCAAATTATTTTACAAAATACTTTTTACAAAATACTTTTTACAAAATACTTTTTACAAAATACTTTTTACAAAATACTTTTTACAAAATACTTTTTACAAAATACTTTTTACAAAATACTTTTTGGCAAATTATTTTGGCAAATTATTTTTTGGCAAATTATTTTGCAGGCAAATTATTTAGCAGGCAAATTATTTAGCAGGCAAATTATTTTGGCAAATTATTTTGCAGGCAAATTATTTTGCAGGCAAATTATTTTGCAAAATACTTTTTACAAAATACTTTTTACAAAATACTTTTTACAAAATACTTTTTACAAAATACTTTTTACAAAATACTTTTTACAAAATACTTTTTGCAAAATACTTGTTGGCAAATTATTTTGGCAAATTATTTTGGGGGGCAAATTATTTTGCAGGCAAATTATTTTGCAGGCAAATTATTTTTTTAGGCAAATTTATAGGGTTTTGGCAAATTATTTTGCAGGCAAATTATTTTGCAGGCAAATTATTTTACAAAATACTTTTTACAAAATACTTTTTACAAAATACTTTTTACAAAATACTTTTTACAAAATACTTTTTGGCAAATTATTTTGGCAAATTATTTAGCAGGCAAATTATTTTGCAGGCAAATTATTTTGCAGGCAAATTATTTTACAAAATACTTTTTACAAAATACTTTTTACAAAATACTTTTTACAAAATACTTTTTACAAAATACTTTTTACAAAATACTTTTTACAAAATACTTTTTACAAAATACTTTTTACAATTTGCAAATTATTTAGCAGGCAAATAATTTTTTTAGGCAAATTATTAGGGTTTTGGCAAATTATTTTTTGGCAAATTATTTAGCAGGCAAATTATTTTGCAGGCAAATTATTTTGCAGGCAAATTATTTAGCAGGCAAAATATTTTGCAGGCAAATTATTTTGCAGGCAAATTATTTAGCAGGCAAATTATTTTGCAGGCAAATTATTAGGGTTTTGGCAAATTATTTTTTTAGGCAAATTATTAGGGTTTTGGCAAATTATTTTGCAGGCAAATTATTTTGCAGGCAAATTATTTTGCAGGCAAATTATTTAGCAAAATACTTTTTACAAAATACTTTTTACAAAATACTTTTTGGCAAATTATTTTGGCAAATTATTTTTTGGCAAATTATTTTTTGGCAAATTATTTTGCAGGCAAATTATTTTGGCAAATTATTTTGCAGGCAAATTATTTTGCAGGCAAATTATTTTGCAGGCAAATTATTTTGCAAAATACTTTTTACAAAATACTTTTTACAAAATACTTTTTACAAAATACTTTTTACAAAATACTTTTTACAAAATACTTTTTACAAAATACTTTTTGCAAAATACTTGTTGGCAAATTATTTTGGCAAATTATTTTGGCAAATTATTTTGGCAAATTATTTTGGGGGGCAAATTATTTTGCAGGCAAATTATTTTGCAGGCAAATTATTTTTTTAGGCAAATTTATAGGGTTTTGGCAAATTATTTTGCAGGAAAATTATTTTGCAGGCAAATTATTTTACAAAATACTTTTTACAAAATACTTTTTACAAAATACTTTTTACAAAATACTTTTTACAAAATACTTTTTACAAAATACTTTTTACAAAATACTTTTTACAAAATACTTTTTACAAAATACTTTTTACAAAATACTTTTTGGCAAATTATTTTGGCAAATTATTTTTTGGCAAATTATTTTGCAGGCAAATTATTTTGCAGGCAAATTATTTTACAAAATACTTTTTACAAAATACTTTTTACAAAATACTTTTTACAAAATACTTTTTACAAAATACTTTTTACAAAATACTTTTTACAAAATACTTTTTACAAAATACTTTTTACAAAATACTTTTTGGCAAATTATTTTGGCAAATTATTTTTTGGCAAATTATTTTGCAGGCAAATTATTTAGCAGGCAAATTATTTAGCAGGCAAATTATTTTGGCAAATTATTTTGCAGGCAAATTATTTTGCAGGCAAATTATTTTGCAAAATACTTTTTACAAAATACTTTTTACAAAATACTTTTTACAAAATACTTTTTACAAAATACTTTTTACAAAATACTTTTTACAAAATACTTTTTGCAAAATACTTGTTGGCAAATTATTTTGGCAAATTATTTTGGGGGGCAAATTATTTTGCAGGCAAATTATTTTGCAGGCAAATTATTTTTTTAGGCAAATTTATAGGGTTTTGGCAAATTATTTTGCAGGCAAATTATTTTGCAGGCAAATTATTTTACAAAATACTTTTTACAAAATACTTTTTACAAAATACTTTTTACAAAATACTTTTTACAAAATACTTTTTGGCAAATTATTTTGGCAAATTATTTAGCAGGCAAATTATTTTGCAGGCAAATTATTTTGCAGGCAAATTATTTTACAAAATACTTTTTACAAAATACTTTTTACAAAATACTTTTTACAAAATACTTTTTACAAAATACTTTTTACAAAATACTTTTTACAAAATACTTTTTACAAAATACTTTTTACAATTTGCAAATTATTTAGCAGGCAAATAATTTTTTTAGGCAAATTATTAGGGTTTTGGCAAATTATTTTTTGGCAAATTATTTAGCAGGCAAATTATTTTGCAGGCAAATTATTTTGCAGGCAAATTATTTAGCAGGCAAAATATTTTGCAGGCAAATTATTTTGCAGGCAAATTATTTAGCAGGCAAATTATTTTGCAGGCAAATTATTAGGGTTTTGGCAAATTATTTTTTTAGGCAAATTATTAGGGTTTTGGCAAATTATTTTGCAGGCAAATTATTTTGCAGGCAAATTATTTTGCAGGCAAATTATTTAGCAAAATACTTTTTACAAAATACTTTTTACAAAATACTTTTTGGCAAATTATTTTGGCAAATTATTTTTTGGCAAATTATTTTTTGGCAAATTATTTTGCAGGCAAATTATTTTGGCAAATTATTTTGCAGGCAAATTATTTTGCAGGCAAATTATTTTGCAGGCAAATTATTTTGCAAAATACTTTTTACAAAATACTTTTTACAAAATACTTTTTACAAAATACTTTTTACAAAATACTTTTTACAAAATACTTTTTACAAAATACTTTTTGCAAAATACTTGTTGGCAAATTATTTTGGCAAATTATTTTGGCAAATTATTTTGGGGGCAAATTATTTTGCAGGCAAATTATTTTTTTAGGCAAATTTATAGGGTTTTGGCAAATTATTTTGCAGGCAAATTATTTTGCAGGCAAATTATTTTACAAAATACTTTTTACAAAATACTTTTTACAAAATACTTTTTACAAAATACTTTTTACAAAATACTTTTTACAAAATACTTTTTACAAAATACTTTTTACAAAATACTTTTTACAAAATACTTTTTGGCAAATTATTTTGGCAAATTATTTTTTGGCAAATTATTTTTTGGCAAAATATTTTGCAGGCAAATTTTTTTGCAGGCAAATTATTTTGCAGGCAAATTATTTTTTTAGGCAAATTATTAGGGTTTTGGCAAATTATTTTGCAGGCAAATTATTTAGCAGGCAAATTATTTTGCAGGCAAATTATTTTGCAGGCAAATTATCTTGGCAAATTATTTTGCAGGCAAATTATTTTGCAGGCAAATTATCTTGGCAAATTATTTTGCAGGCAAATTATTTTGCAGGCAAATTATTTTGCAGGCAAATTATTTTACAAAATACTTTTTACAAAATACTTTTTACAAAATACTTTTTGCAAAATACTTTTTACAAAATACTTTTTACAAAATACTTTTTACAAAATACTTTTTGCAAAATACTTTTTGGCAAATTATTTTGGCAAATTATTTTGGGGGGCAAATTATTTTGCAGGCAAATTATTTTGCAGGCAAATTATTTTGCAGGCAAATTATTTTGCAGGCAAATTATTTTGCAGGCAAATTATTTTGCAGGCAAATTATCTTGGCAAATTATTTTGCAGGCAAATTATTTTGCAGGCAAATTATCTTGGCAAATTATTTTGCAGGCAAATTATTTTGCAGGCAAATTATTTTGCAGGCAAATTATTTTACAAAATACTTTTTACAAAATACTTTTTACAAAATACTTTTTACAAAATACTTTTTACAAAATACTTTTTACAAAATACTTTTTGCAAAATACTTTTTGGCAAATTATTTTGGCAAATTATTTTGGGGGGCAAATTATTTTGCAGGCAAATTATTTTGCAGGCAAATTATTTTTTTAGGCAAATTATTAGGGTTTTGGCAAATTATTTTGCAGGCAAATTATTTTGCAGGCAAATTATTTTGCAAAATACTTTTTACAAAATACTTTTTACAAAATACTTTTTACAAAATACTTTTTACAAAATACTTTTTACAAAATACTTTTTGGCAAATTATTTTGGCAAATTATTTTTTGGCAAATTATTTTGGCAAATTATTTTGGGGGGCAAATTATTTTGCAGGCAAATTATTTTGCAGGCAAATTATTTTTTTAGGCAAATTTATAGGGTTTTGGCAAATTATTTTGCAGGCAAATTATTTTGCAGGCAAATTATTTTACAAAATACTTTTTACAAAATACTTTTTACAAAATACTTTTTACAAAATACTTTTTGGCAAATTATTTTGGCAAATTATTTAGCAGGCAAATTATTTTGCAGGCAAATTATTTTGCAGGCAAATTATTTTACAAAATACTTTTTACAAAATACTTTTTACAAAATACTTTTTACAAAATACTTTTTACAAAATACTTTTTACAAAATACTTTTTACAAAATACTTTTTACAAAATACTTTTTACAAAATACTTTTTGGCAAATTATTTTGGCAAATTATTTTTTGGCAAATTATTTTGCAGGCAAATTATTTTGCAGGCAAATTATTTTGCAGGCAAATTATTTTGCAGGCAAATAATTTTTTTAGGCAAATTATTAGGGTTTTGGCAAATTATTTTGCAGGCAAATTATTTAGCAGGCAAATTATTTTGCAGGCAAATTATTTTGCAGGCAAATTATTTAGCAGGCAAAATATTTTGCAGGCAAATTATTTTGCAGGCAAATTATTTAGCAGGCAAATTATTTTGCAGGCAAATTATTAGGGTTTTGGCAAATTATTTTTTTAGGCAAATTATTAGGGTTTTGGCAAATTATTTTGCAGGCAAATTATTTTGCAGGCAAATTATTTTGCAGGCAAATTATTTAGCAAAATACTTTTTACAAAATACTTTTTACAAAATACTTTTTACAAAATACTTTTTGGCAAATTATTTTGGCAAATTATTTTTTGGCAAATTATTTTTTGGCAAATTATTTTGCAGGCAAATTATTTTTTTAGGCAAATTTATAGGGTTTTGGCAAATTATTTTGCAGGCAAATTATTTTGCAGGCAAATTATTTTACAAAATACTTTTTACAAAATACTTTTTACAAAATACTTTTTACAAAATACTTTTTACAAAATACTTTTTGGCAAATTATTTTGGCAAATTATTTAGCAGGCAAATTATTTTGCAGGCAAATTATTTTGCAGGCAAATTATTTTACAAAATACTTTTTACAAAATACTTTTTACAAAATACTTTTTACAAAATACTTTTTACAAAATACTTTTTACAAAATACTTTTTACAAAATACTTTTTACAAAATACTTTTTACAATTTGCAAATTATTTAGCAGGCAAATAATTTTTTTAGGCAAATTATTAGGGTTTTGGCAAATTATTTTTTGGCAAATTATTTAGCAGGCAAATTATTTTGCAGGCAAATTATTTTGCAGGCAAATTATTTAGCAGGCAAAATATTTTGCAGGCAAATTATTTTGCAGGCAAATTATTTAGCAGGCAAATTATTTTGCAGGCAAATTATTAGGGTTTTGGCAAATTATTTTTTTAGGCAAATTATTAGGGTTTTGGCAAATTATTTTGCAGGCAAATTATTTTGCAGGCAAATTATTTTGCAGGCAAATTATTTAGCAAAATACTTTTTACAAAATACTTTTTACAAAATACTTTTTGGCAAATTATTTTGGCAAATTATTTTTTGGCAAATTATTTTTTGGCAAATTATTTTGCAGGCAAATTATTTTGGCAAATTATTTTGCAGGCAAATTATTTTGCAGGCAAATTATTTTGCAGGCAAATTATTTTGCAAAATACTTTTTACAAAATACTTTTTACAAAATACTTTTTACAAAATACTTTTTACAAAATACTTTTTACAAAATACTTTTTACAAAATACTTTTTGCAAAATACTTGTTGGCAAATTATTTTGGCAAATTATTTTGGCAAATTATTTTGGCAAATTATTTTGGGGGGCAAATTATTTTGCAGGCAAATTATTTTGCAGGCAAATTATTTTTTTAGGCAAATTTATAGGGTTTTGGCAAATTATTTTGCAGGAAAATTATTTTGCAGGCAAATTATTTTACAAAATACTTTTTACAAAATACTTTTTACAAAATACTTTTTACAAAATACTTTTTACAAAATACTTTTTACAAAATACTTTTTACAAAATACTTTTTACAAAATACTTTTTACAAAATACTTTTTACAAAATACTTTTTGGCAAATTATTTTGGCAAATTATTTTTTGGCAAATTATTTTGCAGGCAAATTATTTTGCAGGCAAATTATTTTACAAAATACTTTTTACAAAATACTTTTTACAAAATACTTTTTACAAAATACTTTTTACAAAATACTTTTTACAAAATACTTTTTACAAAATACTTTTTACAAAATACTTTTTACAAAATACTTTTTGGCAAATTATTTTGGCAAATTATTTTTTGGCAAATTATTTTGCAGGCAAATTATTTAGCAGGCAAATTATTTAGCAGGCAAATTATTTTGGCAAATTATTTTGCAGGCAAATTATTTTGCAGGCAAATTATTTTGCAAAATACTTTTTACAAAATACTTTTTACAAAATACTTTTTACAAAATACTTTTTACAAAATACTTTTTACAAAATACTTTTTACAAAATACTTTTTGCAAAATACTTGTTGGCAAATTATTTTGGCAAATTATTTTGGGGGGCAAATTATTTTGCAGGCAAATTATTTTGCAGGCAAATTATTTTTTTAGGCAAATTTATAGGGTTTTGGCAAATTATTTTGCAGGCAAATTATTTTGCAGGCAAATTATTTTACAAAATACTTTTTACAAAATACTTTTTACAAAATACTTTTTACAAAATACTTTTTACAAAATACTTTTTGGCAAATTATTTTGGCAAATTATTTAGCAGGCAAATTATTTTGCAGGCAAATTATTTTGCAGGCAAATTATTTTACAAAATACTTTTTACAAAATACTTTTTACAAAATACTTTTTACAAAATACTTTTTACAAAATACTTTTTACAAAATACTTTTTACAAAATACTTTTTACAAAATACTTTTTACAATTTGCAAATTATTTAGCAGGCAAATAATTTTTTTAGGCAAATTATTAGGGTTTTGGCAAATTATTTTTTGGCAAATTATTTAGCAGGCAAATTATTTTGCAGGCAAATTATTTTGCAGGCAAATTATTTAGCAGGCAAAATATTTTGCAGGCAAATTATTTTGCAGGCAAATTATTTAGCAGGCAAATTATTTTGCAGGCAAATTATTAGGGTTTTGGCAAATTATTTTTTTAGGCAAATTATTAGGGTTTTGGCAAATTATTTTGCAGGCAAATTATTTTGCAGGCAAATTATTTTGCAGGCAAATTATTTAGCAAAATACTTTTTACAAAATACTTTTTACAAAATACTTTTTGGCAAATTATTTTGGCAAATTATTTTTTGGCAAATTATTTTTTGGCAAATTATTTTGCAGGCAAATTATTTTGGCAAATTATTTTGCAGGCAAATTATTTTGCAGGCAAATTATTTTGCAGGCAAATTATTTTGCAAAATACTTTTTACAAAATACTTTTTACAAAATACTTTTTACAAAATACTTTTTACAAAATACTTTTTACAAAATACTTTTTACAAAATACTTTTTGCAAAATACTTGTTGGCAAATTATTTTGGCAAATTATTTTGGCAAATTATTTTGGGGGCAAATTATTTTGCAGGCAAATTATTTTTTTAGGCAAATTTATAGGGTTTTGGCAAATTATTTTGCAGGCAAATTATTTTGCAGGCAAATTATTTTACAAAATACTTTTTACAAAATACTTTTTACAAAATACTTTTTACAAAATACTTTTTACAAAATACTTTTTACAAAATACTTTTTACAAAATACTTTTTACAAAATACTTTTTACAAAATACTTTTTGGCAAATTATTTTGGCAAATTATTTTTTGGCAAATTATTTTTTGGCAAAATATTTTGCAGGCAAATTTTTTTGCAGGCAAATTATTTTGCAGGCAAATTATTTTTTTAGGCAAATTATTAGGGTTTTGGCAAATTATTTTGCAGGCAAATTATTTAGCAGGCAAATTATTTTGCAGGCAAATTATTTTGCAGGCAAATTATCTTGGCAAATTATTTTGCAGGCAAATTATTTTGCAGGCAAATTATCTTGGCAAATTATTTTGCAGGCAAATTATTTTGCAGGCAAATTATTTTGCAGGCAAATTATTTTACAAAATACTTTTTACAAAATACTTTTTACAAAATACTTTTTGCAAAATACTTTTTACAAAATACTTTTTACAAAATACTTTTTACAAAATACTTTTTGCAAAATACTTTTTGGCAAATTATTTTGGCAAATTATTTTGGGGGGCAAATTATTTTGCAGGCAAATTATTTTGCAGGCAAATTATTTTGCAGGCAAATTATTTTGCAGGCAAATTATTTTGCAGGCAAATTATTTTGCAGGCAAATTATCTTGGCAAATTATTTTGCAGGCAAATTATTTTGCAGGCAAATTATCTTGGCAAATTATTTTGCAGGCAAATTATTTTGCAGGCAAATTATTTTGCAGGCAAATTATTTTACAAAATACTTTTTACAAAATACTTTTTACAAAATACTTTTTACAAAATACTTTTTACAAAATACTTTTTACAAAATACTTTTTGCAAAATACTTTTTGGCAAATTATTTTGGCAAATTATTTTGGGGGGCAAATTATTTTGCAGGCAAATTATTTTGCAGGCAAATTATTTTTTTAGGCAAATTATTAGGGTTTTGGCAAATTATTTTGCAGGCAAATTATTTTGCAGGCAAATTATTTTGCAAAATACTTTTTACAAAATACTTTTTACAAAATACTTTTTACAAAATACTTTTTACAAAATACTTTTTACAAAATACTTTTTGGCAAATTATTTTGGCAAATTATTTTTTGGCAAATTATTTTGGCAAATTATTTTGGGGGGCAAATTATTTTGCAGGCAAATTATTTTGCAGGCAAATTATTTTTTTAGGCAAATTTATAGGGTTTTGGCAAATTATTTTGCAGGCAAATTATTTTGCAGGCAAATTATTTTACAAAATACTTTTTACAAAATACTTTTTACAAAATACTTTTTACAAAATACTTTTTGGCAAATTATTTTGGCAAATTATTTAGCAGGCAAATTATTTTGCAGGCAAATTATTTTGCAGGCAAATTATTTTACAAAATACTTTTTACAAAATACTTTTTACAAAATACTTTTTACAAAATACTTTTTACAAAATACTTTTTACAAAATACTTTTTACAAAATACTTTTTACAAAATACTTTTTACAAAATACTTTTTGGCAAATTATTTTGGCAAATTATTTTTTGGCAAATTATTTTGCAGGCAAATTATTTTGCAGGCAAATTATTTTGCAGGCAAATTATTTTGCAGGCAAATAATTTTTTTAGGCAAATTATTAGGGTTTTGGCAAATTATTTTGCAGGCAAATTATTTAGCAGGCAAATTATTTTGCAGGCAAATTATTTTGCAGGCAAATTATTTAGCAGGCAAAATATTTTGCAGGCAAATTATTTTGCAGGCAAATTATTTAGCAGGCAAATTATTTTGCAGGCAAATTATTAGGGTTTTGGCAAATTATTTTTTTAGGCAAATTATTAGGGTTTTGGCAAATTATTTTGCAGGCAAATTATTTTGCAGGCAAATTATTTTGCAGGCAAATTATTTAGCAAAATACTTTTTACAAAATACTTTTTACAAAATACTTTTTACAAAATACTTTTTGGCAAATTATTTTGGCAAATTATTTTTTGGCAAATTATTTTTTGGCAAATTATTTTGCAGGCAAATTATTTTGGCAAATTATTTTGCAGGCAAATTATTTTGCAGGCAAATTATTTTGCAAAATACTTTTTACAAAATACTTTTTACAAAATACTTTTTACAAAATACTTTTTACAAAATACTTTTTACAAAATACTTTTTACAAAATACTTTTTACAAAATACTTTTTGCAAAATACTTGTTGGCAAATTATTTTGGCAAATTATTTTGGCAAATTATTTTGGGGGGCAAATTATTTTGCAGGCAAATTATTTTGCAGGCAAATTATTTTTTTAGGCAAATTTATAGGGTTTTGGCAAATTATTTTGCAGGCAAATTATTTTGCAGGCAAATTATTTTAGAAAATACTTTTTACAAAATACTTTTTACAAAATACTTTTTACAAAATACTTTTTACAAAATACTTTTTACAAAATACTTTTTACAAAATACTTTTTACAAAATACTTTTTGGCAAATTATTTTGGCAAATTATTTTTTGGCAAATTATTTTTTGGCAAATTATTTTGCAGGCAAATTATTTTGCAGGCAAATTATTTAGCAGGCAAATTATTTTACAAAATACTTTTTAAAATATACTTTTTACAAAATACTTTTTACAAAATACTTTTTACAAAATACTTTTTACAAAATACTTTTTACAAAATACTTTTTACAAAATACTTTTTGGCAAATTATTTTGGCAAATTATTTTTTGGCAAATTATTTTGCAGGCAAATTATTTAGCAGGCAAATTATTTTGGCAAATTATTTTGCAGGCAAATTATTTTGCAGGCAAATTATTTTGCAAAATACTTTTTACAAAATACTTTTTACAAAATACTTTTTACAAAATACTTTTTACAAAATACTTTTTACAAAATACTTTTTACAAAATACTTTTTGCAAAATACTTGTTGGCAAATTATTTTGGCAAATTATTTTGGGGGGCAAATTATTTTGCAGGCAAATTATTTTGCAGGCAAATTATTTTTTTAGGCAAATTTATAGGGTTTTGGCAAATTATTTTGCAGGCAAATTATTTTGCAGGCAAATTATTTTACAAAATACTTTTTACAAAATACTTTTTACAAAATACTTTTTACAAAATACTTTTTGGCAAATTATTTTGGCAAATTATTTAGCAGGCAAATTATTTTGCAGGCAAATTATTTTGCAGGCAAATTATTTTACAAAATACTTTTTACAAAATACTTTTTACAAAATACTTTTTACAAAATACTTTTTACAAAATACTTTTTACAAAATACTTTTTACAAAATACTTTTTACAAAATACTTTTTACAATTTGCAAATTATTTAGCAGGCAAATAATTTTTTTAGGCAAATTATTAGGGTTTTGGCAAATTATTTTTTGGCAAATTATTTAGCAGGCAAATTATTTTGCAGGCAAATTATTTTGCAGGCAAATTATTTAGCAGGCAAAATATTTTGCAGGCAAATTATTTTGCAGGCAAATTATTTAGCAGGCAAATTATTTTGCAGGCAAATTATTAGGGTTTTGGCAAATTATTTTTTTAGGCAAATTATTAGGGTTTTGGCAAATTATTTTGCAGGCAAATTATTTTGCAGGCAAATTATTTTGCAGGCAAATTATTTAGCAAAATACTTTTTACAAAATACTTTTTACAAAATACTTTTTGGCAAATTATTTTGGCAAATTATTTTTTGGCAAATTATTTTTTGGCAAATTATTTTGCAGGCAAATTATTTTGGCAAATTATTTTGCAGGCAAATTATTTTGCAGGCAAATTATTTTGCAGGCAAATTATTTTGCAAAATACTTTTTACAAAATACTTTTTACAAAATACTTTTTACAAAATACTTTTTACAAAATACTTTTTACAAAATACTTTTTACAAAATACTTTTTACAAAATACTTTTTACAAAATACTTTTTACAAAATACTTTTTACAAAATACTTTTTGCAAAATACTTGTTGGCAAATTATTTTGGCAAATTATTTTGGCAAATTATTTTGGGGGGCAAATTATTTTGCAGGCAAATTATTTTGCAGGCAAATTATTTTTTTAGGCAAATTTATAGGGTTTTGGCAAATTATTTTGCAGGAAAATTATTTTGCAGGCAAATTATTTTACAAAATACTTTTTACAAAATACTTTTTACAAAATACTTTTTACAAAATACTTTTTACAAAATACTTTTTACAAAATACTTTTTACAAAATACTTTTTACAAAATACTTTTTACAAAATACTTTTTGGCAAATTATTTTGGCAAATTATTTTTTGGCAAATTATTTTTTGGCAAAATATTTTGCAGGCAAATTTTTTTGCAGGCAAATTATTTTGCAGGCAAATTATTTTTTTAGGCAAATTATTAGGGTTTTGGCAAATTATTTTGCAGGCAAATTATTTAGCAGGCAAATTATTTTGCAGGCAAATTATTTTGCAGGCAAATTATCTTGGCAAATTATTTTGCAGGCAAATTATTTTGCAGGCAAATTATCTTGGCAAATTATTTTGCAGGCAAATTATTTTGCAGGCAAATTATTTTGCAGGCAAATTATTTTACAAAATACTTTTTACAAAATACTTTTTACAAAATACTTTTTGCAAAATACTTTTTACAAAATACTTTTTACAAAATACTTTTTACAAAATACTTTTTGCAAAATACTTTTTGGCAAATTATTTTGGCAAATTATTTTGGGGGGCAAATTATTTTGCAGGCAAATTATTTTGCAGGCAAATTATTTTGCAGGCAAATTATTTTGCAGGCAAATTATTTTGCAGGCAAATTATTTTGCAGGCAAATTATCTTGGCAAATTATTTTGCAGGCAAATTATTTTGCAGGCAAATTATCTTGGCAAATTATTTTGCAGGCAAATTATTTTGCAGGCAAATTATTTTGCAGGCAAATTATTTTACAAAATACTTTTTACAAAATACTTTTTACAAAATACTTTTTACAAAATACTTTTTACAAAATACTTTTTACAAAATACTTTTTGCAAAATACTTTTTGGCAAATTATTTTGGCAAATTATTTTGGGGGGCAAATTATTTTGCAGGCAAATTATTTTGCAGGCAAATTATTTTGCAGGCAAATTATTTTTTTAGGCAAATTATTAGGGTTTTGGCAAATTATTTTGCAGGCAAATTATTTTGCAGGCAAATTATTTTGCAAAATACTTTTTACAAAATACTTTTTACAAAATACTTTTTACAAAATACTTTTTACAAAATACTTTTTACAAAATACTTTTTGGCAAATTATTTTGGCAAATTATTTTTTGGCAAATTATTTTGGCAAATTATTTTGGGGGGCAAATTATTTTGCAGGCAAATTATTTTGCAGGCAAATTATTTTTTTAGGCAAATTTATAGGGTTTTGGCAAATTATTTTGCAGGCAAATTATTTTGCAGGCAAATTATTTTACAAAATACTTTTTACAAAATACTTTTTACAAAATACTTTTTACAAAATACTTTTTACAAAATACTTTTTACAAAATACTTTTTACAAAATACTTTTTACAAAATACTTTTTACAAAATACTTTTTGGCAAATTATTTTGGCAAATTATTTTGGCAAATTATTTTTTGGCAAATTATTTTGCAGGCAAATTATTTTGCAGGCAAATTATTTTGCAGGCAAATTATTTTGCAGGCAAATAATTTTTTTAGGCAAATTATTAGGGTTTTGGCAAATTATTTTGCAGGCAAATTATTTAGCAGGCAAATTATTTTGCAGGCAAATTATTTTGCAGGCAAATTATTTAGCAGGCAAAATATTTTGCAGGCAAATTATTTTGCAGGCAAATTATTTAGCAGGCAAATTATTTTGCAGGCAAATTATTAGGGTTTTGGCAAATTATTTTTTTAGGCAAATTATTAGGGTTTTGGCAAATTATTTTGCAGGCAAATTATTTTGCAGGCAAATTATTTTGCAGGCAAATTATTTAGCAAAATACTTTTTACAAAATACTTTTTACAAAATACTTTTTACAAAATACTTTTTGGCAAATTATTTTGGCAAATTATTTTTTGGCAAATTATTTTTTGGCAAATTATTTTGCAGGCAAATTATTTTGGCAAATTATTTTGCAGGCAAATTATTTTGCAGGCAAATTATTTTGCAAAATACTTTTTACAAAATACTTTTTACAAAATACTTTTTACAAAATACTTTTTACAAAATACTTTTTACAAAATACTTTTTACAAAATACTTTTTACAAAATACTTTTTACAAAATACTTTTTACAAAATACTTTTTACAAAATACTTTTTGCAAAATACTTGTTGGCAAATTATTTTGGCAAATTATTTTGGCAAATTATTTTGGGGGGCAAATTATTTTGCAGGCAAATTATTTTGCAGGCAAATTATTTTTTTAGGCAAATTTATAGGGTTTTGGCAAATTATTTTGCAGGCAAATTATTTTGCAGGCAAATTATTTTAGAAAATACTTTTTACAAAATACTTTTTACAAAATACTTTTTACAAAATACTTTTTACAAAATACTTTTTACAAAATACTTTTTACAAAATACTTTTTGGCAAATTATTTTGGCAAATTATTTTTTGGCAAATTATTTTTTGGCAAATTATTTTGCAGGCAAATTATTTTGCAGGCAAATTATTTAGCAGGCAAATTATTTTACAAAATACTTTTTAAAATATACTTTTTACAAAATACTTTTTACAAAATACTTTTTACAAAATACTTTTTACAAAATACTTTTTGGCAAATTATTTTGGCAAATTATTTTTTGGCAAATTATTAGGGTTTTGGCAAATTATTTTGCAGGCAAATTATTTTGCAGGCAAATTATTTTACAAAATACTTTTTAAAATATACTTTTTACAAAATACTTTTTACAAAATACTTTTTACAAAATACTTTTTACAAAATACTTTTTACAAAATACTTTTTGGCAAATTATTTTGGCAAATTATTTTTTGGCAAATTATTTTTTGGCAAATTATTTAGCAGGCAAATTTCCACAATTTCCGCAATTTCCGCAATTTCCAATTTCCGCAATTTCCAATTTCCGCAATTTCCGCAATTGCCAATTTCTTTTTTACAAAATACTTTTTACAAAATACTTTTTACAAAATACTTTTTACAAAATACTTTTTGCAAAATACTTTTTGGCAAATTATTTTGGCAAATTATTTTGGGGGGCAAATTATTTTGCAGGCAAATTATTTT
The DNA here is from genome assembly GCF_963924005.1 of Protomyctophum bolini. Taxonomy (NCBI): domain Eukaryota; kingdom Metazoa; phylum Chordata; class Actinopteri; order Myctophiformes; family Myctophidae; genus Protomyctophum; species Protomyctophum bolini. Next base: position 22,314 of record NW_027665466.1, on the reverse strand, counting down.
GCAGGCAAATTATTTTGCAGGCAAATTATTTTTTTAGGCAAATTATTAGGGTTTTGGCAAATTATTTTGCAGGCAAATTATTTTGCAGGCAAATTATTTTGCAAAATACTTTTTACAAAATACTTTTTACAAAATACTTTTTACAAAATACTTTTTACAAAATACTTTTTACAAAATACTTTTTGGCAAATTATTTTGGCAAATTATTTTTTGGCAAATTATTTTGGCAAATTATTTTGGGGGGCAAATTATTTTGCAGGCAAATTATTTTGCAGGCAAATTATTTTTTTAGGCAAATTTATAGGGTTTTGGCAAATTATTTTGCAGGCAAATTATTTTGCAGGCAAATTATTTTACAAAATACTTTTTACAAAATACTTTTTACAAAATACTTTTTACAAAATACTTTTTGGCAAATTATTTTGGCAAATTATTTAGCAGGCAAATTATTTTGCAGGCAAATTATTTTGCAGGCAAATTATTTTACAAAATACTTTTTACAAAATACTTTTTACAAAATACTTTTTACAAAATACTTTTTACAAAATACTTTTTACAAAATACTTTTTACAAAATACTTTTTACAAAATACTTTTTGGCAAATTATTTTGGCAAATTATTTTTTGGCAAATTATTTTGCAGGCAAATTATTTTGCAGGCAAATTATTTTGCAGGCAAATTATTTAGCAGGCAAATAATTTTTTTAGGCAAATTATTAGGGTTTTGGCAAATTATTTTGCAGGCAAATTATTTAGCAGGCAAATTATTTTGCAGGCAAATTATTTTGCAGGCAAATTATTTAGCAGGCAAAATATTTTGCAGGCAAATTATTTTGCAGGCAAATTATTTAGCAGGCAAATTATTTTGCAGGCAAATTATTAGGGTTTTGGCAAATTATTTTTTTAGGCAAATTATTAGGGTTTTGGCAAATTATTTTGCAGGCAAATTATTTTGCAGGCAAATTATTTTGCAGGCAAATTATTTAGCAAAATACTTTTTACAAAATACTTTTTACAAAATACTTTTTACAAAATACTTTTTGGCAAATTATTTTGGCAAATTATTTTTTGGCAAATTATTTTTTGGCAAATTATTTTGCAGGCAAATTATTTTGGCAAATTATTTTGCAGGCAAATTATTTTGCAGGCAAATTATTTTGCAAAATACTTTTTACAAAATACTTTTTACAAAATACTTTTTACAAAATACTTTTTACAAAATACTTTTTACAAAATACTTTTTACAAAATACTTTTTACAAAATACTTTTTACAAAATACTTTTTGCAAAATACTTGTTGGCAAATTATTTTGGCAAATTATTTTGGCAAATTATTTTGGGGGGCAAATTATTTTGCAGGCAAATTATTTTGCAGGCAAATTATTTTTTTAGGCAAATTTATAGGGTTTTGGCAAATTATTTTGCAGGCAAATTATTTTGCAGGCAAATTATTTTAGAAAATACTTTTTACAAAATACTTTTTACAAAATACTTTTTACAAAATACTTTTTACAAAATACTTTTTACAAAATACTTTTTACAAAATACTTTTTGGCAAATTATTTTGGCAAATTATTTTTTGGCAAATTATTTTTTGGCAAATTATTTTGCAGGCAAATTATTTTGCAGGCAAATTATTTAGCAGGCAAATTATTTTACAAAATACTTTTTAAAATATACTTTTTACAAAATACTTTTTACAAAATACTTTTTACAAAATACTTTTTGGCAAATTATTTTGGCAAATTATTTTTTGGCAAATTATTAGGGTTTTGGCAAATTATTTTGCAGGCAAATTATTTTGCAGGCAAATTATTTTACAAAATACTTTTTAAAATATACTTTTTACAAAATACTTTTTACAAAATACTTTTTACAAAATACTTTTTACAAAATACTTTTTACAAAATACTTTTTGGCAAATTATTTTGGCAAATTATTTTTTGGCAAATTATTTTTTGGCAAATTATTTAGCAGGCAAATTTCCACAATTTCCGCAATTTCCGCAATTTCCAATTTCCGCAATTTCCAATTTCCGCAATTTCCGCAATTGCCAATTTCTTTTTTACAAAATACTTTTTACAAAATACTTTTTACAAAATACTTTTTACAAAATACTTTTTGCAAAATACTTTTTGGCAAATTATTTTGGCAAATTATTTTGGGGGGCAAATTATTTTGCAGGCAAATTATTTTGCAGGCAAATTATTTTGCAGGCAAATTATTTTTTTAGGCAAATTATTAGGGTTTTGGCAAATTATTTTGCAGGCAAATTATTTTGCAGGCAAATTATTTTGCAAAATACTTTTTACAAAATACTTTTTACAAAATACTTTTTACAAAATACTTTTTACAAAATACTTTTTGGCAAATTATTTTGGCAAATTATTTTTTGGCAAATTATTTTGGCAAATTATTTTGGGGGGCAAATTATTTTGCAGGCAAATTATTTTGCAGGCAAATTATTTTTTTAGGCAAATTTATAGGGTTTTGGCAAATTATTTTGCAGGCAAATTATTTTGCAGGCAAATTATTTTACAAAATACTTTTTACAAAATACTTTTTACAAAATACTTTTTACAAAATACTTTTTGGCAAATTATTTTGGCAAATTATTTAGCAGGCAAATTATTTTGCAGGCAAATTATTTTGCAGGCAAATTATTTTACAAAATACTTTTTACAAAATACTTTTTACAAAATACTTTTTACAAAATACTTTTTACAAAATACTTTTTACAAAATACTTTTTACAAAATACTTTTTACAAAATACTTTTTACAAAATACTTTTTGGCAAATTATTTTGGCAAATTATTTTTTGGCAAATTATTTTGCAGGCAAATTATTTTGCAGGCAAATTATTTTGCAGGCAAATTATTTAGCAGGCAAATAATTTTTTTAGGCAAATTATTAGGGTTTTGGCAAATTATTTTGCAGGCAAATTATTTAGCAGGCAAATTATTTTGCAGGCAAATTATTTTGCAGGCAAATTATTTAGCAGGCAAAATATTTTGCAGGCAAATTATTTTGCAGGCAAATTATTTAGCAGGCAAATTATTTTGCAGGCAAATTATTAGGGTTTTGGCAAATTATTTTTTTAGGCAAATTATTAGGGTTTTGGCAAATTATTTTGCAGGCAAATTATTTTGCAGGCAAATTATTTTGCAGGCAAATTATTTAGCAAAATACTTTTTACAAAATAGTTTTTACAAAATACTTTTTACAAAATACTTTTTGGCAAATTATTTTGGCAAATTATTTTTTGGCAAATTATTTTTTGGCAAATTATTTTGCAGGCAAATTATTTTGGCAAATTATTTTGCAGGCAAATTATTTTGCAGGCAAATTATTTTGCAAAATACTTTTTACAAAATACTTTTTACAAAATACTTTTTACAAAATACTTTTTACAAAATACTTTTTACAAAATACTTTTTACAAAATACTTTTTACAAAATACTTTTTACAAAATACTTTTTACAAAATACTTTTTGCAAAATACTTGTTGGCAAATTATTTTGGCAAATTATTTTGGCAAATTATTTTGGGGGGCAAATTATTTTGCAGGCAAATTATTTTGCAGGCAAATTATTTTTTTAGGCAAATTTATAGGGTTTTGGCAAATTATTTTGCAGGCAAATTATTTTGCAGGCAAATTATTTTAGAAAATACTTTTTACAAAATACTTTTTACAAAATACTTTTTACAAAATACTTTTTACAAAATACTTTTTACAAAATACTTTTTACAAAATACTTTTTGGCAAATTATTTTGGCAAATTATTTTTTGGCAAATTATTTTTTGGCAAATTATTTTGCAGGCAAATTATTTTGCAGGCAAATTATTTAACAGGCAAATTATTTTACAAAATACTTTTTAAAATATACTTTTTACAAAATACTTTTTACAAAATACTTTTTACAAAATACTTTTTACAAAATACTTTTTGGCAAATTATTTTGGCAAATTATTTTTTGGCAAATTATTAGGGTTTTGGCAAATTATTTTGCAGGCAAATTATTTTGCAGGCAAATTATTTTACAAAATACTTTTTAAAATATACTTTTTACAAAATACTTTTTACAAAATACTTTTTACAAAATACTTTTTACAAAATACTTTTTACAAAATACTTTTTGGCAAATTATTTTGGCAAATTATTTTTTGGCAAATTATTTTTTGGCAAATTATTTAGCAGGCAAATTTCCACAATTTCCGCAATTTCCGCAATTTCCAATTTCCGCAATTTCCAATTTCCGCAATTTCCGCAATTGCCAATTTCCGCAATTTCCAAAATTTCCACAATTTCCGCAATTTCCGCAATTTCCAATTTCCGCAATTTCCAATTTCCGCAATTTCCACAATTGCCAATTTCCGCAATTTCCAAAATTTCCAATTTCCGTAATTTCCGCAATTTCCAATTTCCGCAATTTCCGCAATTTCCAATTTCCGCAATTTCCGCAATTTCCGCAATTTCCAATTTCCGCAATTTCCGCAATTTCCGCAATTTCCATAATTTCCGCAATTTCCAATTTCCGCAATTTCCAATTTCCGCAATTTCCGCAATTGCCAATTTCCGCAATTTCCAAAATTTCCACAATTTCCGCAATTTCCGCAATTTCCAATTTCCGCAATTTCCAATTTCCGCAATTTCCACAATTGCCAATTTCCGCAATTTCCAAAATTTCCAATTTCCGTAATTTCCGCAATTTCCAATTTCCGCAATTTCCGCAATTTCCAATTTCCGCAATTTCCGCAATTTCCAATTTCCGCAATTTCCGCAATTTCTACAATTTCCAATTTCCGCAATTTCCACAATTGCCAATTTCCGCAATTTCCACAATTTCCGCAATTTCCGCAATTTCCGCAATTTCCGCAATTTCCATTTTCCTCAATTTCCGCAATTTCCGCAATTTCCAATTTCCACAATTTCCAATTTCCGCAATTTCAACAATTGCCAATTTCCGCAATATCCACAATTTCCGCAATTTCGGAAATTGCGGAAATTGCGGAAATTGGAAATTGCGGAAATTGGAAATTGTGGAAATTGTGGAAATTGCAGAAATTGGAAATTGTGGAAATTGCGGAAATTGTAGAAATAGCAGAAATTGGTAATTGCGGAAATTGCGGAAATTAGAAATTGTGGAAATTGTGGAAATTGCGGAAATTGGTAAATGTGGAAATTGCGGAAATTGCGGAAATTGCGGAAATTGTGGAAATTGCGGAAATTGGCAATTGCGGAAATTGGAAATTGTGGAAATTGTGGAAATTGCAGAAATTGGAAATTGTGGAAATTGCGGAAATTGTGGAAATAGCAGAAATTGGTAATTGCGGAAATTGCGGAAATTAGAAATTGTGGAAATTGTGGAAATTGCGGAAATTGGTAAATGTGGAAATTGCGGAAATTGCGGAAATTGCGGAAATTGTGGAAATTGCGGAAATTGGCAATTGCGGAAATTGGCAATTGTGGAAATTGCGGAAATTGGAAATTGCGGAAATTGCGGAAATTGCGGAAATTGTGGAAATTTTGGAAATTGTGGAAATTGCGGAAATTGCGGAAATTGCAGAAATTGGAAATTGCGGAAATTGCGGAAATTGCGGAAATTGGAAATTGTGGAAATTGCGGAAATTGGAAATTGCGGAAATTGCGGAAATTGGAAATTGCGGAAATTGCGGAAATTGCGGAAATTGTAGAAATTTTGGAAATTGTGGAAATTGCGGAAATTGCGGAAATTGCAGAAATTGGAAATTGCGGAAATTGCGGAAATTGCGGAAATTGGAAATTGTGGAAATTGCGGAAATTGGAAATTGCGGAAATTGCGGAAATTGTGGAAATTTTGGAAATTGTGGAAATTGGCAATTGCGGAAATTGGAAATTGCGGAAATTGCGGAAATTGGAAATTGTGGAAATTGCGGAAATTGTGGAAATAGCGGAAATTGGTAATTGCGGAAATTGCGGAAATTAGAAATTGTGGAAATTGTGGAAATTGCGGAAATTGGAAAATGTGGAAATTGCAGAAATTGCGGAAATTGCGGAAATTGTGGAAATTGCGGAAATTGGCAATTGCGGAAATTGGCAATTGTGGAAATTGCGGAAATTGGAAATTGCGGAAATTGCGGCAATTGCGGAAATTGTGTAAATTTTGGAAATTGTGGAAATTGCGGAAATTGCGGAAATTGAAGAAATTGGAAATTGCGGAAATTGCGGAAATTGCGGAAATTGGAAATTGTGTAAATTGCGGAAATTGGAAATTGCGGAAATTGCGGAAATTGTGGAAATTTTGGAAATTGCGGAAATTGGCAATTGCGGAAATTGGAAATTGCGGAAATTGCGGAAATTGCGGAAATTGTGGAAATTTTGGAAATTGTGGAAATTGCGGAAATTGCGGAAATTGCAGAAATTGGAAATTGCGGAAATTGCGGAAATTGCGGAAATTGGAAATTGTGGAAATTGCGGAAATTGGCAATTGTGGAAATTGCGGAAATTGGAAATTGCGGAAATTGTGGAAATTTTGGAAATTGCGGAAATTGGAAATTGCGGAAATTGGAAATTGCGGAAATTGGAAATTGCGGAAATTGCGGAAATTGTGGAAATTTTGGGAATTGCGGAAATTGCGGAAATTGGAAATTGTGGAAATTGCGGAAATTGGCAATTGCGGAAATTGCGGAAATTGGAAATTGCGGAAATTGGAAATTGCGGAAATTGCGGAAATTGTGGAAATTTTGGGAATTGCGGAAATTGCGGAAATTGGAAATTGCGGAAATTGGAAATTGCGGAAATTGCGGAAATTGGAAATTGCGGAAATTGGAAATTGTGGAAATTGCGGAAATTGGCAATTGCGGAAATTGCGGAAATTGGAAATTGTGGAAATTGCGGAAATTGGCAATTGTGGAAATTGCGGAAATTGGAAATTGCGGAAATTGGAAATTGCGGAAATTGCGGAAATTGTGGAAATTTTGGAAATTGGCAATTGCGGAAATTGCGGAAATTGGAAATTGCGGAAATTGGAAATTGCGTAAATTGCGGAAATTGTGGAAATTTTGGGAATTGCGGAAATTGCGGAAATTGGAAATTGCGGAAATTGGAAATTGGAAATTGCGGAAATTGGAAATTGCGGAAATTGCGGAAATTGGAAATTGCGGAAATTGGAAATTGTGGAAATTGTGGAAATTGCGGAAATTGTGGAAATTGCGGAAATTGGGGAAATTGGCAATTGTGGAAATTGCGGAAATTGGAAATTGCGGAAATTGGAAATTGCGGAAATTGCGGAAATTTTGGAAATTTTGGAAATTGCGGAAATTGGCAATTGCGGAAATTGCGGAAATTGGAAATTGCGGAAATTGGAAATTGCGGAAATTGCGGAAATTGGAAATTGCGGAAAAAAGGTTTTATTATAAAAAATAACCCATCCTTTTTTTTCTAACACTCCGCAATTTGCTAATGTTTCCCATCCTTTCCGGTAAATACAACACATTGAGCAGGGCACTGCAGGGAGTTGAACCCCGTTCCGGTAAACCAGAAGTCCGACACCAGTGCCTTAGTTTTTGTGTTGTTCATTTACAGGTCCAGGTGTGCATACGCATGTGCGCCTGTGCGTGTGTAGGTGCACGCTTCAATATAACCCATCGTTTTTTTCATTTTTTCAATATTGTCAAATCATCAAAAATGATGAAAAACGGCGCGCTATAGTATGCCGTACGATATGGGCTATAGCCCATGGTCCAAAATGATGAGAAACGAGGCTAACTTTTTTTTCCAAAATTTAAAAAAACATGGGTGTTACATTCCCCTTTTTAGGTCTAGGGGTATAAGAAGAGGATGCAACACGGCTGGCATGATAATTGTTATTTATTCACGTTATAAGGATAAGGTATCATAATAATAAACAATAAAGATGTACAACTGGAATACAAACGAAAAGACAGGCTATATGGGGCAACTCAAAGAAACCATCAAAACTATCTAGCCCTATTCTAAAGTATCGCACAACACTCTTACCTAACTCTAACCAATGAATGAAATGAAATGTACACAAAGTCAATCTACCTAAACTGTCTACGCTAACTACTGCCTAACAAAGATTTACAAAAAGTACGCACCGATACGCCGTAAGTATATATTATATATTATATATCTCTATATATATATATATATATATAATTATAATCAGTTGTATCTTTAAGCTCTGAACCACCAATGACCGAAATAAAGCTCAGGGGACCACACACAGGTTTAGCCCCTGGCCTATGCTTATTAAACAGATTTGATCTTGAGCGTTTTAACTAGCTCCTACACGGACAAAGTACTGCTCAGTATGAGGTGACTGAGAGACAATGCCAATGAGTGCATGTCACAGGTGCTGCTAAGTAGTCTTCACAGTCTAGTCCTCTGAGCGCGGATTGGCTCCTGGTGACTAGGAGGTGGGCAGACAGCAAGGAGGTTGATGGTTCTTCTCCGCCTCCACGCCCCACAGCAGACCAGACCTGTGACTGAAAGTGTTGATCAGCACTCTGTACAATGCAACCCATTCATGATATATTATATATACATATATATACACATACAAACATAACCACGTTATCATATGATATATATATATATATATATATATATATATATATAAATATAATCATTACTTTATCATCTCATAACTATAAACATACTCCCCGATTATGTAACAATGGGCTATAACCCATCGTTTTTGTCATTTTGTCATTTTTTTCAAATCGTCAAAAATGATGAAAAACGGCGCGCTATAGTATGCCGTACGATATGGGCTATAGCCCATGGTCCAAAATGATGAGAAACGAGGCTAACTTTTTTTCCCCCAAAATTTCAAAAACATGGGCTATAACCCATCGTTTTTGTCATTTCGTCATTTTTGTCAAATCCTCAAAAATGATGAAAAACGGCGCGCTATAGTATGCCGTACGATATGGGCTATAGCCCATGGTCCAAAATGATGAGAAACGAGGCTAACTTTTTTTTTCAAAATTTCAAAAACATGGGCTATAACCCATCGTTTTTGTAATTTCGTCATTTTTTTTCAAATCGTCAAAAATGATGAAAAACGGCGCGCTATAGTATGCCGTACGATATGGGCTATAGCCCATGGTCCAAAATGATGAGAAACGAGGCTAACTTTTTTTTCCAAAATTTCAAAAAACATGGGCTATAACCCATCGTTGTTGTCATTTTTTTCAAATCCTCAAAAATGATGAAAAACGGCGCGCTATAGTATGCCGTACGATATGGGCTATAGCCCATGGTCCAAAATGATGAGAAACGAGGCTAACTTTTTTTTCCAAAATTTCTAAAAACATGGGCTATAACCCATCGTTTTTGTCATTTCGTCATTTTTTTCAAATCCTCAAAAATGATGAAAAACGGCGCGCTATAGTATGCCGTACGATATGGGCTATAGCCCATGGTCCAAAATGATGAGAAACGAGGCTAACTTTTTTTTTCAAAATTTCTAAAAACATGGGCTATAACCCATCGTTTTTGTCATTTCGTCATTTTTTTCAAATCCTCAAAAATGATGAAAAACGGCGCGCTATAGTATGCCGTACGATATGGGCTATAGCCAATGGTCCAAAATGATGAGAAACGAGGCTAACTTTTTTTTTCAAAATTTCAAAAAACATGGGCTATAACCCATCGTTTTTGTCATTTCGTCATTTTTTTCAAATCCTCAAAAATGATGAAAAACGGCGCGCTATAGTATGCCGTACGATATGGGCTATAGCCCATGGTCCAAAATGATGAGAAACGAGGCTAACTTTTTTTTTCAAAATTTCAAAAAACATGGGCTATAACCCATCGTTTTTGTCATTTCGTCATTTTTTTCAAATCCTCAAAAATGATGAAAAACGGCGCGCTATAGTATGCCGTACGATATGGGCTATAGCCAATGGTCCAAAATGATGAGAAACGAGGCTAACTTTTTTTTTCAAAATTTCAAAAAACATGGGCTATAACCCATCGTTTTTGTCATTTCGTCATTTTTTTCAAATCCTCAAAAATGATGAAAAACGGCGCGCTATAGTATGCCGTACGATATGGGCTATAGCCCATGGTCCAAAATGATGAGAAACGAGGCTAACTTTTTTTTTCAAAATTTCAAAAAACATGGGCTATAACCCATCGTTTTTGTCATTTCGTCATTTTTTTCAAATCCTCAAAAATGATGAAAAACGGCGCGCTATAGTATGCCGTACGATATGGGCTATAGCCAATGGTCCAAAATGATGAGAAACGAGGCTAACTTTTTTTTTCAAAATTTCAAAAAACATGGGCTATAACCCATCGTTTTTGTCATTTCGTCATTTTTTTCAAATCCTCAAAAATGATGAAAAACGGCGCGCTATAGTATGCCGTACGATATGGGCTATAGCCCATGGTCCAAAATGATGAGAAACGAGGCTATCTTTTTTTTTCAAAATGTCTAAAAACATGGGCTATAACCCATCGTTTTTGTCATTTCGTCATTTTTTTCAAATCCTCAAAAATGATGAAAAACGGCGCGCTATAGTATGCCGTACGATATGGGCTATAGCCCATGGTCCAAAATGATGAGAAACGAGGCTAACTTTTTTTTCCAAAATTTCTAAAAACATGGGCTATAACCCATCGTTTTTGTCATTTCGTCATTTTTTTCAAATCCTCAAAAATGATGAAAAACGGCGCGCTATAGTATGCCGTACGATATGGGCTATAGCCAATGGTCCAAAATGATGAGAAACGAGGCTAACTTTTTTTTTCAAAATTTCAAAAAACATGGGCTATAACCCATCGTTTTTGTCATTTCGTCATTTTTTTCAAATCCTCAAAAATGATGAAAAACGGCGCGCTATAGTATGCCGTACGATATGGGCTATAGCCCATGGTCCAAAATGATGAGAAACGAGGCTATCTTTTTTTTTCAAAATGTCTAAAAACATGGGCTATAACCCATCGTTTTTGTCATTTCGTCATTTTTTTCAAATCCTCAAAAATGATGAAAAACGGCGCGCTATAGTATGCCGTACGATATGGGCTATAGCCCATGGTCCAAAATGATGAGAAACGAGGCTAACTTTTTTTTCCAAAATTTCTAAAAACATGGGCTATAACCCATCGTTTTTGTCATTTCGTCATTTTTTTCAAATCCTCAAAAATGATGAAAAACGGCGCGCTATAGTATGCCGTACGATATGGGCTATAGCCCATGGTCCAAAATGATGAGAAACGAGGCTAACTTTTTTTTCCAAAATTTCTAAAAACATGGGCTATAACCCATCGTTTTTGTCATTTCGTCATTTTTTTCAAATCCTCAAAAATGATGAAAAACGGCGCGCTATAGTATGCCGTACGATATGGGCTATAGCCAATGGTCCAAAATGATGAGAAACGAGGCTAACTTTTTTTTTCAAAATTTCAAAAAACATGGGCTATAACCCATCGTTTTTGTCATTTCGTCATTTTTTTCAAATCCTCAAAAATGATGAAAAACGGCGCGCTATAGTATGCCGTACGATATGGGCTATAGCCCATGGTCCAAAATGATGAGAAACGAGGCTATCTTTTTTTTTCAAAATGTCTAAAAACATGGGCTATAACCCATCGTTTTTGTCATTTCGTCATTTTTTTCAAATCCTCAAAAATGATGAAAAACGGCGCGCTATAGTATGCCGTACGATATGGGCTATAGCCCATGGTCCAAAATGATGAGAAACGAGGCTAACTTTTTTTTCCAAAATTTCTAAAAACATGGGCTATAACCCATCGTTTTTGTCATTTCGTCATTTTTTTCAAATCCTCAAAAATGATGAAAAACGGCGCGCTATAGTATGCCGTACGATATGGGCTATAGCCCATGGTCCAAAATGATGAGAAACGAGGCTAACTTTTTTTTGCAAAATTTCAAAAAACATGGGCTATAACCCATCGTTTTTGTCATTTCGTCATTTTTTTCAAATCCTCAAAAATGATGAAAAACGGCGCGCTATAGTATGCCGTACGATATGGGCTATAGCCCATGGTCCAAAATGATGAGAAACGAGGCTAACTTTTTTTTTCAAAATTTCTAAAAACATGGGCTATAACCCATCGTTTTTGTCATTTCGTCATTTTTTTCAAATCCTCAAAAATGATGAAAAACGGCGCGCTATAGTATGCCGTACGATATGGGCTATAGCCCATGGTCCAAAATGATGAGAAACGAGGCTAACTTTTTTTTTCAAAATTTCAAAAAACATGGGCTATAACCCATCGTTTTTGTCATTTCGTCATTTTTTTTAAATCCTCAAAAATGATGAAAAACGGCGCGCTATAGTATGCCGTACGATATGGGCTATAGCCCATGGTCCAAAATGATGAGAAACGAGGCTAACTTTTATTTTCAAAATTTCAAAAAACATGGGCTATAACCCATCGTTTTTGTCATTTCGTCATTTTTTTCAAATCCTCAAAAATGATGAAAAACGGCGCGCTATAGTATGCCGTACGATATGGGCTATAGCCCATGGTCCAAAATGATGAGAAACGAGGCTAACTTTTTTTTTCAAAATTTCAAAAAACATGGGCTATAACCCATCGTTTTTGTCATTTCGTCATTTTTTTCAAATCCTCAAAAATGATGAAAAACGGCGCGCTATAGTATGCCGTACGATATGGGCTATAGCCCATGGTCCAAAATGATGAGAAACGAGGCTAACTTTTTTTTTCAAAATTTCAAAAAACATGGGCTATAACCCATCGTTTTTGTCATTTCGTCATTTTTTTCAAATCCTCAAAAATGATGAAAAACGGCGCGCTATAGTATGCCGTACGATATGGGCTATAGCCCATGGTCCAAAATGATGAGAAACGAGGCTAACTTTTTTTTTCAAAATTTCAAAAAACATGGGCTATAACCCATCGTTTTTGTCATTTCGTCATTTTTTTCAAATCCTCAAAAATGATGAAAAACGGCGCGCTATAGTATGCCGTACGATATGGGCTATAGCCAATGGTCCAAAATGATGAGAAACGAGGCTAACTTTTTTTTTCAAAATTTCAAAAAACATGGGCTATAACCCATCGTTTTTGTCATTTCGTCATTTTTTTCAAATCCTCAAAAATGATGAAAAACTGCGCGCTATAGTATGCCGTACGATATGGGCTATAGCCCATGGTCCAAAATGATGAGAAACGAGGCTAACTTTTTTTTGCAAAATTTCAAAAAACATGGGCTATAACCCATCGTTTTTGTCATTTCGTCATTTTTTTCAAATCCTCAAAAATGATGAAAAACGGCGCGCTATAGTATGCCGTACGATATGGGCTATAGCCCATGGTCCAAATGATGAGAAACGAGGCTAACTTTTTTTTTCAAAATTTCTAAAAACATGGGCTATAACCCATCGTTTTTGTCATTTCGTCATTTTTTTCAAATCCTCAAAAATGATGAAAAACGGCGCGCTATAGTATGCCGTACGATATGGGCTATAGCCCATGGTCCAAAATGATGAGAAACGAGGCTAACTTTTTTTTTCAAAATTTCAAAAAACATGGGCTATAACCCATCGTTTTTGTCATTTCGTCATTTTTTCAAATCCTCAAAAATGATGAAAAACGGCGCGCTATAGTATGCCGTACGATATGGGCTATAGCCCATGGTCCAAAATGATGAGAAACGAGGCTAACTTTTTTTTTCAAAATTTCAAAAAACATGGGCTATAACCCATCGTTTTTGTCATTTCGTCATTTTTTTCAAATCCTCAAAAATGATGAAAAACGGCGCGCTATAGTATGCCGTACGATATGGGCTATAGCCCATGGTCCAAAATGATGAGAAACGAGGCTAACTTTTTTTTTCAAAATTTCAAAAACATGGGCTATAACCCATCGTTTTTGTCATTTCGTCATTTTTTTCAAATCCTCAAAAATGATGAAAAACGGCGCGCTATAGTATGCCGTACGATATGGGCTATAGCCCATGGTCAAAATGATGAGAAACGAGGCTAACTTTTTTTTTCAAAATTTCAAAAAACATGGCTATAACCCATCGTTTTTGTCATTTCGTCATTTTTTTCAAATCCTCAAAAATGATGAAAACGGCGCGCTATAGTATGCCGTACGATATGGGCTATAGCCCATGGTCCAAAATGATGAGAAACGAGCTAACTTTTTTTTTCAAAATTTCAAAAAACATGGGCTATAACCCATCGTTTTTGTCATTTCGTCATTTTTTTTCAAATCCTCAAAAATGATGAAAACGGCGCGCTATAGTATGCCGTACGATATGGGCTATAGCCCATGGTCCAAAATGATGAGAAACGAGGCTAACTTTTTTTTGCAAAATTTCAAAAAACATGGGCTATAACCCATCGTTTTTGTCATTTCGTCATTTTTTCAAATCCTCAAAAATGATGAAAAACGGCGCGCTATAGTATGCCGTACGATATGGGCTATAGCCCATGGTCCAAAATGATGAGAAACGAGGCTAACTTTTTTTTCAAAATTTCTAAAAACATGGGCTATAACCCATCGTTTTTGTCATTTCGTCATTTTTTTCAAATCCTCAAAAATGATGAAAAACGGCGCGCTATAGTATGCCGTACGATATGGGCTATAGCCCATGGTCAAAATGATGAGAAACGAGGCTAACTTTTTTTTTCAAAATTTCAAAAAACATGGGCTATAACCCATCGTTTTTGTCATTTCGTCATTTTTTTTCAAATCCTCAAAAATGATGAAAAACGGCGCGCTATAGTATGCGTACGATATGGGCTATAGCCCATGGTCCAAAATGATGAGAAACGAGGCTAACTTTTATTTTCAAAATTTCAAAAAACATGGGGCTATAACCATCGTTTTTGTCATTTCGTCATTTTTTTCAAATCCTCAAAAATGATGAACAAACGGCGCGCTATAGTATGCCGTACGATATGGGCTATAGCCCATGGTCCAAAAATGATGAGAAACGAGGCTAACTTTTTTTTGCAAAATTTCAAAAAACATGGGCTATAACCCATCGTTTTTGTCATTTCGTCATTTTTTTCAAATCCTCAAAAATGATGAAAAACGGCGCGCTTATAGTATGCCGTACGATATGGGCTATAGCCCATGGTCCAAAATGATGAGAAACGAGGCTAACTTTTTTTTTCAAAATTTCAAAAAACATGGGCTATAACCCATCGTTTTTGTCATTTCGTCATTTTTTTCAAATCCTCAAAAATGATGAAAAACGGCGCGCTATAGTATGCCGTACGATATGGGCTATAGCCAATGGTCCAAAATGATGAGAAACGAGGCTAACTTTTTTTTTCAAAATTTCAAAAAACATGGGCTATAACCCATCGTTTTTGTCATTTCGTCATTTTTTTCAAATCCTCAAAAAATGATGAAAAACTGCGCGCTATAGTATGCCGTACGATATGGGCTATAGCCCATGGTCCAAAATGATGAGAAACGAGGCTAACTTTTTTTTGCAAAATTTCAAAAAACATGGGCTATAACCCATCGTTTTTGTCATTTCGTCATTTTTTTTCAAATCCTCAAAATGATGAAAAACGGCGCGCTATAGTATGCCGTACGATATGGGCTATAGCCCATGGTCCAAAATGATGAGAAACGAGGCTAACTTTTTTTTTCAAAATTTCTAAAAACATGGGCTATAACCCATCGTTTTTGTCATTTCGTCATTTTTTTCAAATCCTCAAAAATGATGAAAAACGGCGCGCTATAGTATGCCGTACGATATGGGCTATAGCCCATGGTCCAAAATGATGAGAAACGAGGCTAACTTTTATTTTCAAAATTTCAAAAAACATGGGCTATAACCCATCGTTTTTGTCATTTCGTCATTTTTTTCAAATCCTCAAAAATGATGAAAAACGGCGCGCTATAGTATGCCGTACGATATGGGGCTATAGCCCATGGTCCAAAATGATGAGAAACGAGGCTAACTTTTTTTTTCAAAATTTCAAAAAATCATGGGCTATAACCCATCGTTTTTGTCATTTCGTCATTTTTTTCAAATCCTCAAAAATGATGAAAAACGGCGCGCTATAGTATGCCGTACGATATGGGCTATAGCCCATGGTCCAAAATGATGAGAAACGAGGCTAACTTTTTTTTTCAAATTTCAAAAACATGGGCTATAACCCATCGTTTTTGTCATTTCGTCATTTTTTTCAAATCCTCAAAAATGATGAAAAACGGCGCGCTATAGTATGCCGTACGATATGGGCTATAGCCCATGGTCCAAAATGATGAGAAACGAGGCTAACTTTTTTTTTCAAAATTTCAAAAAACATGGGCTATAACCCATCGTTTTTGGTCATTTCGTCATTTTTTTCAAATCCTCAAAAATGATGAAAAACGGCGCGCTATAGTATGCCGTACGATATGGGCTATAGCCCATGGTCCAAAATGATGAGAAACGAGGCTAACTTTTTTTTTCAAATTTCAAAAAACATGGGCTATAACCCATCGTTTTTGTCATTCGTCATTTTTTTCAAATCCTCAAAAATGATGAAAACGGCGCGCTATAGTATGCCGTACGATATGGGCTATAGCCCATGGTCCAAAATGATGAGAAACGAGGCTAACTTTTTTTTTCAAAATTTCAAAAAACATGGGCTATAACCCATCGTTTTTGTCATTTCGTCATTTTTTTCAAATCCTCAAAAATGATGAAAAACGGCGCGCTATAGTATGCGTACGATATGGGCTATAGCCAATGGTCCAAAATGATGAGAAACGAGGCTAACTTTTTTTTTCAAAATTTCAAAAAACATGGGCTATAACCATCGTTTTTGTCATTTCGTCATTTTTTTCAAATCCTCAAAAATGATGAAAAACGGCGCGCTATAGTATGCCGTACGATATGGGCTATAGCCCATGGTCCAAAATGATGAGAAACGAGGCTAACTTTTTTTTTCAAAATTTCAAAAAACATGGGCTATAACCCATCGTTTTTGTCATTTCGTCATTTTTTTCAAATCCTCAAAAATGATGAAAAACGGCGCGCTATAGTATGCCGTACGATATGGGCTATAGCCCATGGTCCAAAATGATGAGAAACGAGGCTAACTTTTTTTTGCAAAATTTCAAAAAACATGGGCTATAACCCATCGTTTTTGTCATTTCGTCATTTTTTTCAAATCCTCAAAAATGAGAAAAACGGCGCGCTATAGTATGCGTACGATATGGGCTATAGCCCATGGTCCAAAATGATGAGAAACGAGGCTAACTTTTTTTTTCAAATTTCTAAAAACATGGCTATAACCCATCGTTTTTGTCATTTCGTCATTTTTTTCAAATCCTCAAAAATGATGAAAAACGGCTGCGCTATAGTATGCCGTACGATATGGGCTATAGCCCCATGGTCCAAAATGATGAGAAACGAGGCTAACTTTTTTTTTCAAAATTTCAAAAAACATGGGCTATAACCCATCGTTTTGTCATTTCGTCATTTTTTTCAAATCCTCAAAATGATGAAAAACGGCACGCTATAGTATGCCGTACGATATGGGCTATAGCCCATGGTCCAAAATGATGAGAAACGAGGCTAACTTTTTTTTTTTAAATTTCAAAAAACATGGGCTATAACCATCGTTTTTGTCATTTCGTCATTTTTTTCAAATCCTCAAAAATGATGAAAAACGGCGCGCTATAGTATGCCGTACGATATGGGCTATAGCCCATGGTCCAAAATGATGAGAAACGAGGCTAACTTTTTTTTGCAAAATTTCAAAAAACATGGGCTATAACCCATCGTTTTTGTCATTTCGTCATTTTTTTCAAATCCTCAAAAATGATGAAAAACGGCGCGCTATAGTATGCCGTACGATATGGGCTATAGCCCATGGTCCAAAATGATGAGAAACGAGGCTAACTTTTTTTTTC
Organism: Protomyctophum bolini; assembly: GCF_963924005.1. NCBI lineage: Eukaryota > Metazoa > Chordata > Actinopteri > Myctophiformes > Myctophidae > Protomyctophum > Protomyctophum bolini. The sequence goes on along the minus strand of NW_027665466.1, from coordinate 4,435 downwards.
AAAATTTCAAAAACATGGGCTATAACCCATCGTTTTTGTCATTTCGTCATTTTTTTCAAATCCTCAAAAATGATGAAAAACGGCACGCTATAGTATGCCGTACGATATGGGCTATAGCCCATGGTCCAAAATGATGAGAAACGAGGCTAACTTTTTTTTCAAAATTTCTAAAAACATGGGCTATAACCCATCGTTTTTGTCATTTCGTCATTTTTTTCAAATCCTCAAAAATGATGAAAAACGGCGCGCTATAGTATGCCGTACGATATGGGCTATAGCCCATGGTCCAAAATGATGAGAAACGAGGCTAACTTTTTTTTTTAAAATTTCAAAAACATGGGCTATAACCCATCGTTTTTGTCATTTCGTCATTTTTTTTCAAATCCTCAAAAATGATGAAAAACGGCGCGCTATAGTATGCCGTACGATATGGGCTATAGCCCATGGTCCAAAATGATGAGAAACGAGGCTAACTTTTTTTTTCAAAATTTCTAAAAACATGGGCTATAACCCATCGTTTTTGTCATTTCGTCATTTTTTTCAATCCTCAAAAATGATGAAAAACGGCGCGCTATAGTATGCCGTACGATATGGGCTATAGCCCATGGTCCAAAATGATGAGAAACGAGGCTAACTTTTTTTTTTCAAATTTCAAAAAACATGGGCTATAACCCCATCGTTTTTGTCATTTCGTCATTTTTTTTAAATCCTCAAAAATGATGAAAAACGGCGCGCTATAGTATGCCGTACGATATGGGCTATAGCCCATGGTCCAAAATGATGAGAAACGAGGCTAACTTTTATTTTCAAAATTTCAAAAAACATGGGCTATAACCCATCGTTTTTGTCATTTCGTCATTTTTTTCAAATCCTCAAAATGATGAAAAACGGCGCGCTATAGTATGCCGTACGATATGGGCTATAGCCAATGGTCCAAAATGATGAGAAACGAGGCTAACTTTTTTTTTCAAAATTTCAAAAACATGGGCTATAACCCATAGTTTTTGTCATTTCGTCATTTTTTCAAATCCTCAAAAATGATGAAAAACGGCGCGCTATAGTATGCCGTACGATATGGGCTATAGCCCATGGTCCAAAATGATGAGAAACGAGGCTAACTTTTTTTTTCAAAATTTCAAAAAACATGGGCTATAACCCATCGTTTTTGTCATTTCGTCATTTTTTTCAAATCCTCAAAAATGATGAAAAACGGCGCGCTATAGTATGCCGTACGATATGGGCTATAGCCATGGTCCAAAATGATGAGAAACGAGGCTCACTTCTTTTTTCAAAATTTAAAAAAACATGGGCTATAACCCATCGTTTTTGTCATTTCGTCATTTTTTTCAAATCCTCAAAAATGATGAAAAACGGCGTGCTATAGTATGCCGTACGATATGGGCTATAGCCCATGGTCCAAAATGATGAGAAACGAGGCTAACTTTTTTTTTCAAAATTTCAAAAAACATGGGCTATAACCCATCGTTTTTGTCATTTCGTCATTTTTTTCAAATCCTCAAAATGATGAAAAACGGCACGCTATAGTATGCCGTACGATATGGGCTATAGCCCATGGTCAAAATGATGAGAAACGAGGCTACATTTTTTTTCAAAATTTCAAAAAACATGGGCTATAACCCATCGTTTTTGTCATTTCGTCATTTTTTTCAAATCCTCAAAAATGATGAAAAACGGCGCGCTATAGTATGCCGTACGATATGGGCTATAGCCCATGGTCCCAAAATGATGAGAAACGAGGCTAACTTTTTTTTTCAAAATTTCAAAAAACATGGGCTATAACCCATCGTTTTTGTCATTTCGTCATTTTTTTTAATCCTCAAAAATGATGAAAAACGGCGCGCTATAGTATGCCCGTTACGATATGGGCTATAGCCCATGGTCCAAAATGATGAGAAACGAGGCTAACTTTTTTTTTCAAAATTTCAAAAACATGGGCTATAACCCATCGTTTTTGTCATTTCGTCATTTTTTTCAAATCCTCAAAATGATGAAAAACGGCGTGCTATAGTATGCCGTACGATATGGGCTATAGCCCATGGTCCAAAATGATGAGAAACGAGGCTAACTTTTTTTTTTCAAATTTCAAAAAACATGGGCTATAACCCATCGTTTTTGTCATTTCGTCATTTTTTTCAAATCCTCAAAAATGATGAAAAACGGCGCGCTATAGTATGCCGTACGATATGGGCTATAGCCCATGGTCCAAATGATGAGAAACGAGGCTAACATTTTTTTTCAAAATTTTCAAAAAACATGGGCTATAACCCATCGTTTTTGTCATTTCGTCATTATTTTTCAAATCCTCAAAAATGATGAAAAACGGCGCGCTATAGTATGCCGTACGATATGGGCTATAGCCCATGGTCCAAAATGATGAGAAACGAGGCTAACTTTTTTTTCAAAATTTCAAAAAACATGGGCTATAACCCATCGTTTTGTCATTTCGTCATTTTTTTCAAATCCTCAAAAATGATGAAAAACGGCGCGCTATAGTATGCCGTACGATATGGGCTATAGCCCATGGTCCAAAATGATGAGAAACGAGGCTAACTTTTTTTTTCAAAATTTCAAAAAACATGGGCTATAACCCATCGTTTTTGTCATTTCGTCATTTTTTTCAAATCCTCAAAAATGATGAAAAACGGCGCGCTATAGTATGCCGTACGATATGGGCTATAGCCCATGGTCCAAAATGATGAGAAACGAGGCTAACTTTTTTTTTCAAAATTTCAAAAAACATGGGCTATAACCATCGTTTTTGTCATTTCGTCATTTTTTTCAAATCCTCAAAAATTATGAAAAACGGCGCGCTATAGTATGCCGTATCGATATGGGCTATAGGCCCATGGTCCAAAATGATGAGGAAACGAGGCTAACTTTTTTTTTCAAAATTTCAAAAAACATGGCTATAACCCATCGTTTTTGTCATTTCGTCATTTTTTCAAATCCTCAAAATGAAGAAAAACGGCGCGCTATAGTATGCCGTACGATATGGGCTATAGCCCATGGTCCAAAATGATGAGAAACGAGGCTAACTTTGTTTTTCAAATTTAAAAAAACATGGGCTATAACCCATCGTTTTTGTCATTTCGTCATTTTTTTCAAATCCTCAAAAATGATGAAAACGGCGTGCTATAGTATGCCGTACGATATGGGCTATAGCCCATGGTCCAAAATGATGAGAAACGAGGCTAACTTTTTTTTTTCAAAATTTCAAAAAACATGGGCTATAACCCATCGTTTTTGTCATTTCGTCATTTTTTTCAAATCCTCAAAAATGATGAAAAACGGCACGCTATAGTATGCCGTACGATATGGGCTATAGCCCATGGTCCAAAATGATGAGAAACGAGGCTAACATTTTTTTTCAAAATTTCAAAAAACATGGGCTATAACCCATCGTTTTTGTCATTTCGTCATTTTTTTCAAATCCTCAAAAATGATGAAAAACGGCGCGCTATAGTATGCCGTACGATATGGGCTATAGCCCATGGTCCAAAATGATGAGAAACGAGGCTAACTTTTTTTTCAAAATTTCAAAAAACATGGGCTATAACCCATCGTTTTTGTCATTTCGTCATTTTTTTTAAATCCTCAAAATGATGAAAAACGGCGCGCTATAGTATGCCGTACGATATGGGCTATAGCCCATGGTCCAAAATGATGAGAAACGAGGCTAACTTTTTTTTTCAAAATTTCAAAAAACATGGGCTATAACCCATCGTTTTTGTCATTTCGTCATTTTTTTCAAATCCTCAAAAATGATGAAAAACGGCGTGCTATAGTATGCCGTACGATATGGGCTATAGCCCATGGTCCAAAATGATGAGAAACGAGGCTAACTTTTTTTTTCAAATTTCAAAAAACATGGGCTATAACCCATCGTTTTTGTCATTTCGTCATTTTTTTCAATCCTCAAAAATGATGAAAAACGGCACGCTATAGTATGCCGTACGATATGGGCTATAGCCCATGGTCCAAAATGATGAGAAACGAGGCTAACATTTTTTTTCAAAATTTCAAAAAACATGGGCTATAACCCATCGTTTTTGTCATTTCGTCATTTTTTTCAAATCCTCAAAAATGATGAAAAACGGCGCGCTATAGTATGCCGTACGATATGGGCTATAGCCCATGGTCCAAAATGATGAGAAACGAGGCTAACATTTTTTTTCAAAATTTCAAAAAACATGGGCTATAACCCATCGTTTTTGTCATTTCGTCATTTTTTTCAAATCCTCAAAATGATGAAAACGGCGCGCTATAGTATGCCGTACGATATGGGCTATAGCCCATGGTCCAAAATGATGAGAAACGAGGCTAACTTTTTTTTTCAAAATTTCAAAAAACATGGGCTATAACCCATCGTTTTTGTCATTTCGTCATTTTTTTTAAATCCTCAAAAATGATGAAA
>NW_027665467.1:0-68821 GCF_963924005.1 Protomyctophum bolini | reverse complement strand
ACTTGAAAACTATGTACCGTATGGCCCTATAAACTGTGTTGGGATGAAAGCTAGCCACTTTGAGCAATGTGGGAAGTGCTGGGGCAGTTTGGGACAACAGGGCCAAAATGTCACTTTCACAGTCCCAAAGTGCCATTTTCACAGTAAAAAAAAACAGATTCATTTTGCTTAGCTTAGTCTGTAACTTGAAAACTATGTACCGTATGGCCCTATAAACTGTGTTGGGATGAAAGCTAGCCACTTTGAGCAATGTGGGAAGTGCTGGGGCAGTTTGGGACAACAGGGCCAAAATGTCACTTTCACAGTCCCAAAGTGCCGTTTTCACAGTAAAAAAAAAAAGATTCATTTTGCTTAGCTTTGTCTGTAACTTGAAAACTATGTACCGTATGGCCCTATAAACTGTGTTGGGATGAAAGCTAGCCACTTTGAGCAATGTGGGAAGTGCTGGGGCAGTTTGGGACAACAGGGCCAAAATGTCACTTTCACAGTCCCAAAGTGCCATTTTCACAGTAAAAAGGCCTGGTTCACTTTTGCTTAGCTTAGTCTGTAACTTGAAAACTATGTACCGTATGGCCCTATAAACTGTGTTGGGATGAAAGCTAGCCACTTTGAGCAATGTGGGAAGTGCTGGGGCAGTTTGGGACAACAGGGCCAAAATGTCACTTTCACAGTCCCAAAGTGCCATTTTCACAGTAAAAAGGCCTGGTTCACTTTTGCTTAGCTTAGTCTGTAACTTGAAAACTATGTACCGTATGGCCCTATAAACTGTGTTGGGATGAAAGCTAGCCACTTTGAGCATTGTGGCAAGAGCTGGGGCAGTTTGGGACAACAGGGAACGAACAGGGCCAAAATGTCACTTTCACAGTCCCAAAGTGCCATTTTCACAGTAAAAAGGCCTGGTTCACTTTTGCTTAGCTTAGTCTGTAACTTGAAAACTATGTACCGTATGGCCCTATAAACTGTGTTGGGATGAAAGCTAGCCACTTTGAGCAATGTGGAAAGTGCTGGGGCAGTTTGGGACAACAGGGCCAAAATGTCACTTTCACAGTCCCAAAGTGCCATTTTCACAGTAAAAAGGCCTGGTTCACTTTTGCTTAGCTTAGTCTGTAACTTGAAAACTATGTACCGTATGGCCCTATAAACTGTGTTGGGATGAAAGCTAGCCACTTTGAGCAATGTGGGAAGTGCTGGGGCAGTTTGGGACAACAGGGCCAAAATGTCACTTTCACAGTCCCAAAGTGCCATTTTCACAGTAAAAAAAAACAGATTCATTTTGCTTAGCTTAGTCTGTAACTTGAAAACTATGTACCGTATGGCCCTATAAACTGTGTTGGGATGAAAGCTAGCCACTTTGAGCAATGTGGGAAGTGCTGGGGCAGTTTGGGACAACAGGGCCAAAATGTCACTTTCACAGTCCCAAAGTGCCGTTTTCACAGTAAAAAAAAAAAGATTCATTTTGCTTAGCTTTGTCTGTAACTTGAAAACTATGTACCGTATGGCCCTATAAACTGTGTTGGGATGAAAGCTAGCCACTTTGAGCAATGTGGGAAGTGCTGGGGCAGTTTGGGACAACAGGGCCAAAATGTCACTTTCACAGTCCCAAAGTGCCATTTTCACAGTAAAAAGGCCTGGTTCACTTTTGCTTAGCTTAGTCTGTAACTTGAAAACTATGTACCGTATGGCCCTATAAACTGTGTTGGGATGAAAGCTAGCCACTTTGAGCAATGTGGGAAGTGCTGGGGCAGTTTGGGACAACAGGGCCAAAATGTCACTTTCACAGTCCCAAAGTGCCATTTTCACAGTAAAAAGGCCTGGTTCACTTTTGCTTAGCTTAGTCTGTAACTTGAAAACTATGTACCGTATGGCCCTATAAACTGTGTTGGGATGAAAGCTAGCCACTTTGAGCATTGTGGCAAGAGCTGGGGCAGTTTGGGACAACAGGGAACGAACAGGGCCAAAATGTCACTTTCACAGTCCCAAAGTGCCATTTTCACAGTAAAAAGGCCTGGTTCACTTTTGCTTAGCTTAGTCTGTAACTTGAAAACTATGTACCGTATGGCCCTATAAACTGTGTTGGGATGAAAGCTAGCCACTTTGAGCAATGTGGAAAGTGCTGGGGCAGTTTGGGACAACAGGGCCAAAATGTCACTTTCACAGTCCCAAAGTGCCATTTTCACAGTAAAAAGGCCTGGTTCACTTTTGCTTAGCTTAGTCTGTAACTTGAAAACTATGTACCGTATGGCCCTATAAACTGTGTTGGGATGAAAGCTAGCCACTTTGAGCAATGTGGGAAGTGCTGGGGCAGTTTGGGACAACAGGGCCAAAATGTCACTTTCACAGTCCCAAAGTGCCATTTTCACAGTAAAAAGGCCTGGTTCACTTTTGCTTAGCTTAGTCTGTAACTTGAAAACTATGTACCGTATGGCCCTATAAACTGTGTTGGGATGAAAGCTAGCCACTTTGAGCAGTGTGGGAAGTGCTGGGCAGTTTGGGACAACAGGGCCAAAATGTCACTTTCACAGTCCCAAAGTGCCATTTTCACAGTAAAAAGGCCTGGTTCACTTTTGCTTAGCTTAGTCTGTAACTTGAAAACTATGTACCGTATGGCCCTATAAACTGTGTTGGGATGAAAGCTAGCCACTTTGAGCATTGTGGCAAGAGCTGGGGCAGTTTGGGACAACAGGGAACGAACAGGGCCAAAATGTCACTTTCACAGTCCCAAAGTGCCATTTTCACAGTAAAAAGGCCTGGTTCACTTTTGCTTAGCTTAGTCTGTAACTTGAAAACTATGTACCGTATGGCCCTATAAACTGTGTTGGGATGAAAGCTAGCCACTTTGAGCAATGTGGGAAGTGCTGGGGCAGTTTGGGACAACAGGGCCAAAATGTCACTTTCACAGTCCCAAAGTGCCATTTTCACAGTAAAAAGGCCTGGTTCACTTTTGCTTAGCTTAGTCTGTAACTTGAAAACTATGTACCGTATGGCCCTATAAACTGTGTTGGGATGAAAGCTAGCCACTTTGAGCAATGTGGGAAGTGCTGGGGCAGTTTGGGACAACAGGGCCAAAATGTCACTTTCACAGTCCCAAAGTGCCGTTTTCACAGTAAAAAAAAAAGATTCATTTTGCTTAGCTTAGTCTGTAACTTGAAAACTATGTACCGTATGGCCCTATAAACTGTGTTGGGATGAAAGCTAGCCACTTTGAGCAATGTGGGAAGTGCTGGGGCAGTTTGGGACAACAGGGCCAAAATGTCACTTTCACAGTCCCAAAGTGCCATTTTCACAGTAAAAAGGCCTGGTTCACTTTTGCTTAGCTTAGTCTGTAACTTGAAAACTATGTACCGTATGGCCCTATAAACTGTGTTGGGATGAAAGCTAGCCACTTTGAGCAATGTGGGAAGTGCTGGGGCAGTTTGGGACAACAGGGCCAAAATGTCACTTTCACAGTCCCAAAGTGCCATTTTCACAGTAAAAAGGCCTGGTTCACTTTTGCTTAGCTTAGTCTGTAACTTGAAAACTATGTACCGTATGGCCCTATAAACTGTGTTGGGATGAAAGCTAGCCACTTTGAGCAGTGTGGGAAGTGCTGGGGCAGTTTGGGACAACAGGGCCAAAATGTCACTTTCACAGTCCCAAAGTGCCATTTTCACAGTAAAAAGGCCTGGTTCACTTTTGCTTAGCTTAGTCTGTAACTTGAAAACTATGTACCGTATGGCCCTATAAACTGTGTTGGGATGAAAGCTAGCCACTTTGAGCATTGTGGCAAGAGCTGGGGCAGTTTGGGACAACAGGGAACGAACAGGGCCAAAATGTCACTTTCACAGTCCCAAAGTGCCATTTTCACAGTAAAAAGGCCTGGTTCACTTTTGCTTAGCTTAGTCTGTAACTTGAAAACTATGTACCGTATGGCCCTATAAACTGTGTTGGGATGAAAGCTAGCCACTTTGAGCAATGTGGGAAGTGCTGGGGCAGTTTGGGACAACAGGGCCAAAATGTCACTTTCACAGTCCCAAAGTGCCATTTTCACAGTAAAAAGGCCTGGTTCACTTTTGCTTAGCTTAGTCTGTAACTTGAAAACTATGTACCGTATGGCCCTATAAACTGTGTTGGGATGAAAGCTAGCCACTTTGAGCAATGTGGGAAGTGCTGGGGCAGTTTGGGACAACAGGGCCAAAATGTCACTTTCACAGTCCCAAAGTGCCGTTTTCACAGTAAAAAAAAAAAGATTCATTTTGCTTAGCTTAGTCTGTAACTTGAAAACTATGTACCGTATGGCCCTATAAACTGTGTTGGGATGAAAGCTAGCCACTTTGAGCAATGTGGGAAGTGCTGGGGCAGTTTGGGACAACAGGGCCAAAATGTCACTTTCACAGTCCCAAAGTGCCATTTTCACAGTAAAAAGGCCTGGTTCACTTTTGCTTAGCTTAGTCTGTAACTTGAAAACTATGTACCGTATGGCCCTATAAACTGTGTTGGGATGAAAGCTAGCCACTTTGAGCAATGTGGGAAGTGCTGGGGCAGTTTGGGACAACAGGGCCAAAATGTCACTTTCACAGTCCCAAAGTGCCATTTTCACAGTAAAAAGGCCTGGTTCACTTTTGCTTAGCTTAGTCTGTAACTTGAAAACTATGTACCGTATGGCCCTATAAACTGTGTTGGGATGAAAGCTAGCCACTTTGAGCAATGTGGGAAGTGCTGGGGCAGTTTGGGACAACAGGGCCAAAATGTCACTTTCACAGTCCCAAAGTGCCATTTTCACAGTAAAAAAAAAACAGATTCATTTTGCTTAGCTTAGTCTGTAACTTGAAAACTATGTACCGTATGGCCCTATAAACTGTGTTGGGATGAAAGCTAGCCACTTTGAGCAATGTGGGAAGTGCTGGGGCAGTTTGGGACAACAGGGCCAAAATGTCACTTTCACAGTCCCAAAGTGCCATTTTCACAGTAAAAAGGCCTGGTTCACTTTTGCTTAGCTTAGTCTGTAACTTGAAAACTATGTACCGTATGGCCCTATAAACTGTGTTGGGATGAAAGCTAGCCACTTTGAGCAATGTGGGAAGTGCTGGGGCAGTTTGGGACAACAGGGCCAAAATGTCACTTTCACAGTCCCAAAGTGCCATTTTCACAGTAAAAAAAAACAGATTCATTTTGCTTAGCTTAGTCTGTAACTTGAAAACTATGTACCGTATGGCCCTATAAACTGTGTTGGGATGAAAGCTAGCCACTTTGAGCAATGTGGGAAGTGCTGGGGCAGTTTGGGACAACAGGGCCAAAATGTCACTTTCACAGTCCCAAAGTGCCGTTTTCACAGTAAAAAAAAAAAGATTCATTTTGCTTAGCTTTGTCTGTAACTTGAAAACTATGTACCGTATGGCCCTATAAACTGTGTTGGGATGAAAGCTAGCCACTTTGAGCAATGTGGGAAGTGCTGGGGCAGTTTGGGACAACAGGGCCAAAATGTCACTTTCACAGTCCCAAAGTGCCATTTTCACAGTAAAAAGGCCTGGTTCACTTTTGCTTAGCTTAGTCTGTAACTTGAAAACTATGTACCGTATGGCCCTATAAACTGTGTTGGGATGAAAGCTAGCCACTTTGAGCAATGTGGGAAGTGCTGGGGCAGTTTGGGACAACAGGGCCAAAATGTCACTTTCACAGTCCCAAAGTGCCATTTTCACAGTAAAAAGGCCTGGTTCACTTTTGCTTAGCTTAGTCTGTAACTTGAAAACTATGTACCGTATGGCCCTATAAACTGTGTTGGGATGAAAGCTAGCCACTTTGAACATTGTGGCAAGAGCTGGGGCAGTTTGGGACAACAGGGAACGAACAGGGCCAAAATGTCACTTTCACAGTCCCAAAGTGCCATTTTCACAGTAAAAAGGCCTGGTTCACTTTTGCTTAGCTTAGTCTGTAACTTGAAAACTATGTACCGTATGGCCCTATAAACTGTGTTGGGATGAAAGCTAGCCACTTTGAGCAATGTGGGAAGTGCTGGGGCAGTTTGGGACAACAGGGCCAAAATGTCACTTTCACAGTCCCAAAGTGCCATTTTCACAGTAAAAAGGCCTGGTTCACTTTTGCTTAGCTTAGTCTGTAACTTGAAAACTATGTACCGTATGGCCCTATAAACTGTGTTGGGATGAAAGCTAGCCACTTTGAGCAATGTGGGAAGTGCTGGGGCAGTTTGGGACAACAGGGCCAAAATGTCACTTTCACAGTCCCAAAGTGCCATTTTCACAGTAAAAAAAAACAGATTCATTTTGCTTAGCTTAGTCTGTAACTTGAAAACTATGTACCGTATGGCCCTATAAACTGTGTTGGGATGAAAGCTAGCCACTTTGAGCAATGTGGGAAGTGCTGGGGCAGTTTGGGACAACAGGGCCAAAATGTCACTTTCACAGTCCCAAAGTGCCGTTTTCACAGTAAAAAAAAAAAGATTCATTTTGCTTAGCTTTGTCTGTAACTTGAAAACTATGTACCGTATGGCCCTATAAACTGTGTTGGGATGAAAGCTAGCCACTTTGAGCAATGTGGGAAGTGCTGGGGCAGTTTGGGACAACAGGGCCAAAATGTCACTTTCACAGTCCCAAAGTGCCATTTTCACAGTAAAAAGGCCTGGTTCACTTTTGCTTAGCTTAGTCTGTAACTTGAAAACTATGTACCGTATGGCCGTATAAACTGTGTTGGGATGAAAGCTAGCCACTTTGAGCAATGTGGGAAGTGCTGGGGCAGTTTGGGACAACAGGGCCAAAATGTCACTTTCACAGTCCCAAAGTGCCATTTTCACAGTAAAAAGGCCTGGTTCACTTTTGCTTAGCTTAGTCTGTAACTTGAAAACTATGTACCGTATGGCCCTATAAACTGTGTTGGGATGAAAGCTAGCCACTTTGAGCATTGTGGCAAGAGCTGGGGCAGTTTGGGACAACAGGGAACGAACAGGGCCAAAATGTCACTTTCACAGTCCCAAAGTGCCATTTTCACAGTAAAAAGGCCTGGTTCACTTTTGCTTAGCTTAGTCTGTAACTTGAAAACTATGTACCGTATGGCCCTATAAACTGTGTTGGGATGAAAGCTAGCCACTTTGAGCAATGTGGGAAGTGCTGGGGCAGTTTGGGACAACAGGGCCAAAATGTCACTTTCACAGTCCCAAAGTGCCATTTTCACAGTAAAAAGGCCTGGTTCACTTTTGCTTAGCTTAGTCTGTAACTTGAAAACTATGTACCGTATGGCCCTATAAACTGTGTTGGGATGAAAGCTAGCCACTTTGAGCAATGTGGGAAGTGCTGGGGCAGTTTGGGACAACAGGGCCAAAATGTCACTTTCACAGTCCCAAAGTGCCATTTTCACAGTAAAAAAAAAACAGATTCATTTTGCTTAGCTTAGTCTGTAACTTGAAAACTATGTACCGTATGGCCCTATAAACTGTGTTGGGATGAAAGCTAGCCACTTTGAGCAATGTGGGAAGTGCTGGGGCAGTTTGGGACAACAGGGCCAAAATGTCACTTTCACAGTCCCAAAGTGCCATTTTCACAGTAAAAAGGCCTGGTTCACTTTTGCTTAGCTTAGTCTGTAACTTGAAAACTATGTACCGTATGGCCCTATAAACTGTGTTGGGATGAAAGCTAGCCACTTTGAGCAATGTGGGAAGTGCTGGGGCAGTTTGGGACAACAGGGCCAAAATGTCACTTTCACAGTCCCAAAGTGCCATTTTCACAGTAAAAAAAAACAGATTCATTTTGCTTAGCTTAGTCTGTAACTTGAAAACTATGTACCGTATGGCCCTATAAACTGTGTTGGGATGAAAGCTAGCCACTTTGAGCAATGTGGGAAGTGCTGGGGCAGTTTGGGACAACAGGGCCAAAATGTCACTTTCACAGTCCCAAAGTGCCGTTTTCACAGTAAAAAAAAAAAGATTCATTTTGCTTAGCTTTGTCTGTAACTTGAAAACTATGTACCGTATGGCCCTAGAAACTGTGTTGGGATGAAAGCTAGCCACTTTGAGCAATGTGGGAAGTGCTGGGGCAGTTTGGGACAACAGGGCCAAAATGTCACTTTCACAGTCCCAAAGTGCCATTTTCACAGTAAAAAGGCCTGGTTCACTTTTGCTTAGCTTAGTCTGTAACTTGAAAACTATGTACCGTATGGCCCTATAAACTGTGTTGGGATGAAAGCTAGCCACTTTGAGCAATGTGGGAAGTGCTGGGGCAGTTTGGGACAACAGGGCCAAAATGTCACTTTCACAGTCCCAAAGTGCCATTTTCACAGTAAAAAGGCCTGGTTCACTTTTGCTTAGCTTAGTCTGTAACTTGAAAACTATGTACCGTATGGCCCTATAAACTGTGTTGGGATGAAAGCTAGCCACTTTGAGCATTGTGGCAAGAGCTGGGGCAGTTTGGGACAACAGGGAACGAACAGGGCCAAAATGTCACTTTCACAGTCCCAAAGTGCCATTTTCACAGTAAAAAGGCCTGGTTCACTTTTGCTTAGCTTAGTCTGTAACTTGAAAACTATGTACCGTATGGCCGTATAAACTGTGTTGGGATGAAAGCTAGCCACTTTGAGCAATGTGGGAAGTGCTGGGGCAGTTTGGGACAACAGGGCCAAAATGTCACTTTCACAGTCCCAAAGTGCCATTTTCACAGTAAAAAGGCCTGGTTCACTTTTGCTTAGCTTAGTCTGTAACTTGAAAACTATGTACCGTATGGCCCTATAAACTGTGTTGGGATGAAAGCTAGCCACTTTGAGCATTGTGGCAAGAGCTGGGGCAGTTTGGGACAACAGGGAACGAACAGGGCCAAAATGTCACTTTCACAGTCCCAAAGTGCCATTCTCACAGTAAAAAGGCCTGGTTCACTTTTGCTTAGCTTAGTCTGTAACTTGAAAACTATGTACCGTATGGCCCTATAAACTGTGTTGGGATGAAAGCTAGCCACTTTGAGCAATGTGGGAAGTGCTGGGGCAGTTTGGGACAACAGGGCCAAAATGTCACTTTCACAGTCCCAAAGTGCCATTTTCACAGTAAAAAGGCCTGGTTCACTTTTGCTTAGCTTAGTCTGTAACTTGAAAACTATGTACCGTATGGCCCTATAAACTGTGTTGGGATGAAAGCTAGCCACTTTGAGCAATGTGGGAAGTGCTGGGGCAGTTTGGGACAACAGGGCCAAAATGTCACTTTCACAGTCCCAAAGTGCCATTTTCACAGTAAAAAAAAAACAGATTCATTTTGCTTAGCTTAGTCTGTAACTTGAAAACTATGTACCGTATGGCCCTATAAACTGTGTTGGGATGAAAGCTAGCCACTTTGAGCAATGTGGGAAGTGCTGGGGCAGTTTGGGACAACAGGGCCAAAATGTCACTTTCACAGTCCCAAAGTGCCATTTTCACAGTAAAAAGGCCTGGTTCACTTTTGCTTAGCTTAGTCTGTAACTTGAAAACTATGTACCGTATGGCCCTATAAACTGTGTTGGGATGAAAGCTAGCCACTTTGAGCAATGTGGGAAGTGCTGGGGCAGTTTGGGACAACAGGGCCAAAATGTCACTTTCACAGTCCCAAAGTGCCATTTTCACAGTAAAAAAAAACAGATTCATTTTGCTTAGCTTAGTCTGTAACTTGAAAACTATGTACCGTATGGCCCTATAAACTGTGTTGGGATGAAAGCTAGCCACTTTGAGCAATGTGGGAAGTGCTGGGGCAGTTTGGGACAACAGGGCCAAAATGTCACTTTCACAGTCCCAAAGTGCCGTTTTCACAGTAAAAAAAAAAAGATTCATTTTGCTTAGCTTTGTCTGTAACTTGAAAACTATGTACCGTATGGCCCTATAAACTGTGTTGGGATGAAAGCTAGCCACTTTGAGCAATGTGGGAAGTGCTGGGGCAGTTTGGGACAACAGGGCCAAAATGTCACTTTCACAGTCCCAAAGTGCCATTTTCACAGTAAAAAGGCCTGGTTCACTTTTGCTTAGCTTAGTCTGTAACTTGAAAACTATGTACCGTATGGCCCTATAAACTGTGTTGGGATGAAAGCTAGCCACTTTGAGCAATGTGGGAAGTGCTGGGGCAGTTTGGGACAACAGGGCCAAAATGTCACTTTCACAGTCCCAAAGTGCCATTTTCACAGTAAAAAGGCCTGGTTCACTTTTGCTTAGCTTAGTCTGTAACTTGAAAACTATGTACCGTATGGCCCTATAAACTGTGTTGGGATGAAAGCTAGCCACTTTGAGCAATGTGGGAAGTGCTGGGGCAGTTTGGGACAACAGGGCCAAAATGTCACTTTCACAGTCCCAAAGTGCCATTTTCACAGTAAAAAGGCCTGGTTCACTTTTGCTTAGCTTAGTCTGTAACTTGAAAACTATGTACCGTATGGCCCTATAAACTGTGTTGGGATGAAAGCTAGCCACTTTGAGCAATGTGGGAAGTGCTGGGGCAGTTTGGGACAACAGGGCCAAAATGTCACTTTCACAGTCCCAAAGTGCCATTTTCACAGTAAAAAGGCCTGGTTCACTTTTGCTTAGCTTAGTCTGTAACTTGAAAACTATGTACCGTATGGCCCTATAAACTGTGTTGGGATGAAAGCTAGCCACTTTGAGCAATGTGGGAAGTGCTGGGGCAGTTTGGGACAACAGGGCCAAAATGTCACTTTCACAGTCCCAAAGTGCCATTTTCACAGTAAAAAGGCCTGGTTCACTTTTGCTTAGCTTAGTCTGTAACTTGAAAACTATGTACCGTATGGCCCTATAAACTGTGTTGGGATGAAAGCTAGCCACTTTGAGCAATGTGGGAAGTGCTGGGGCAGTTTGGGACAACAGGGCCAAAATGTCACTTTCACAGTCCCAAAGTGCCATTTTCACAGTAAAAAGGCCTGGTTCACTTTTGCTTAGCTTAGTCTGTAACTTGAAAACTATGTACCGTATGGCCCTATAAACTGTGTTGGGATGAAAGCTAGCCACTTTGAGCAGTGTGGGAAGTGCTGGGGCAGTTTGGGACAACAGGGCCAAAATGTCACTTTCACAGTCCCAAAGTGCCATTTTCACAGTAAAAAGGCCTGGTTCACTTTTGCTTAGCTTAGTCTGTAACTTGAAAACTATGTACCGTATGGCCCTATAAACTGTGTTGGGATGAAAGCTAGCCACTTTGAGCATTGTGGCAAGAGCTGGGGCAGTTTGGGACAACAGGGAACGAACAGGGCCAAAATGTCACTTTCACAGTCCCAAAGTGCCATTTTCACAGTAAAAAGGCCTGGTTCACTTTTGCTTAGCTTAGTCTGTAACTTGAAAACTATGTACCGTATGGCCCTATAAACTGTGTTGGGATGAAAGCTAGCCACTTTGAGCAATGTGGGAAGTGCTGGGGCAGTTTGGGACAACAGGGCCAAAATGTCACTTTCACAGTCCCAAAGTGCCATTTTCACAGTAAAAAGGCCTGGTTCACTTTTGCTTAGCTTAGTCTGTAACTTGAAAACTATGTACCGTATGGCCCTATAAACTGTGTTGGGATGAAAGCTAGCCACTTTGAGCAATGTGGGAAGTGCTGGGGCAGTTTGGGACAACAGGGCCAAAATGTCACTTTCACAGTCCCAAAGTGCCATTTTCACAGTAAAAAGGCCTGGTTCACTTTTGCTTAGCTTAGTCTGTAACTTGAAAACTATGTACCGTATGGCCCTATAAACTGTGTTGGGATGAAAGCTAGCCACTTTGAGCAGTGTGGGAAGTGCTGGGGCAGTTTGGGACAACAGGGCCAAAATGTCACTTTCACAGTCCCAAAGTGCCATTTTCACAGTAAAAAGGCCTGGTTCACTTTTGCTTAGCTTAGTCTGTAACTTGAAAACTATGTACCGTATGGCCCTATAAACTGTGTTGGGATGAAAGCTAGCCACTTTGAGCATTGTGGCAAGAGCTGGGGCAGTTTGGGACAACAGGGAACGAACAGGGCCAAAATGTCACTTTCACAGTCCCAAAGTGCCATTTTCACAGTAAAAAGGCCTGGTTCACTTTTGCTTAGCTTAGTCTGTAACTTGAAAACTATGTACCGTATGGCCCTATAAACTGTGTTGGGATGAAAGCTAGCCACTTTGAGCAATGTGGGAAGTGCTGGGGCAGTTTGGGACAACAGGGCCAAAATGTCACTTTCACAGTCCCAAAGTGCCATTTTCACAGTAAAAAGGCCTGGTTCACTTTTGCTTAGCTTAGTCTGTAACTTGAAAACTATGTACCGTATGGCCCTATAAACTGTGTTGGGATGAAAGCTAGCCACTTTGAGCAATGTGGGAAGTGCTGGGGCAGTTTGGGACAACAGGGCCAAAATGTCACTTTCACAGTCCCAAAGTGCCATTTTCACAGTAAAAAGGCCTGGTTCACTTTTGCTTAGCTTAGTCTGTAACTTGAAAACTATGTACCGTATGGCCCTATAAACTGTGTTGGGATGAAAGCTAGCCACTTTGAGCAGTGTGGGAAGTGCTGGGGCAGTTTGGGACAACAGGGCCAAAATGTCACTTTCACAGTCCCAAAGTGCCATTTTCACAGTAAAAAGGCCTGGTTCACTTTTGCTTAGCTTAGTCTGTAACTTGAAAACTATGTACCGTATGGCCCTATAAACTGTGTTGGGATGAAAGCTAGCCACTTTGAGCATTGTGGCAAGAGCTGGGGCAGTTTGGGACAACAGGGAACGAACAGGGCCAAAATGTCACTTTCACAGTCCCAAAGTGCCATTTTCACAGTAAAAAGGCCTGGTTCACTTTTGCTTAGCTTAGTCTGTAACTTGAAAACTATGTACCGTATGGCCCTATAAACTGTGTTGGGATGAAAGCTAGCCACTTTGAGCAATGTGGGAAGTGCTGGGGCAGTTTGGGACAACAGGGCCAAAATGTCACTTTCACAGTCCCAAAGTGCCATTTTCACAGTAAAAAGGCCTGGTTCACTTTTGCTTAGCTTAGTCTGTAACTTGAAAACTATGTACCGTATGGCCCTATAAACTGTGTTGGGATGAAAGCTAGCCACTTTGAGCAATGTGGGAAGTGCTGGGGCAGTTTGGGACAACAGGGCCAAAATGTCACTTTCACAGTCCCAAAGTGCCATTTTCACAGTAAAAAGGCCTGGTTCACTTTTGCTTAGCTTAGTCTGTAACTTGAAAACTATGTACCGTATGGCCCTATAAACTGTGTTGGGATGAAAGCTAGCCACTTTGAGCAATGTGGGAAGTGCTGGGGCAGTTTGGGACAACAGGGCCAAAATGTCACTTTCACAGTCCCAAAGTGCCATTTTCACAGTAAAAAGGCCTGGTTCACTTTTGCTTAGCTTAGTCTGTAACTTGAAAACTATGTACCGTATGGCCCTATAAACTGTGTTGGGATGAAAGCTAGCCACTTTGAGCAATGTGGGAAGTGCTGGGGCAGTTTGGGACAACAGGGCCAAAATGTCACTTTCACAGTCCCAAAGTGCCGTTTTCACAGTAAAAAAAAAAAGATTCATTTTGCTTAGCTTAGTCTGTAACTTGAAAACTATGTACCGTATGGCCCTATAAACTGTGTTGGGATGAAAGCTAGCCACTTTGAGCAATGTGGGAAGTGCTGGGGCAGTTTGGGACAACAGGGCCAAAATGTCACTTTCACAGTCCCAAAGTGCCATTTTCACAGTAAAAAGGCCTGGTTCACTTTTGCTTAGCTTAGTCTGTAACTTGAAAACTATGTACCGTATGGCCCTATAAACTGTGTTGGGATGAAAGCTAGCCACTTTGAGCAATGTGGGAAGTGCTGGGGCAGTTTGGGACAACAGGGCCAAAATGTCACTTTCACAGTCCCAAAGTGCCATTTTCACAGTAAAAAGGCCTGGTTCACTTTTGCTTAGCTTAGTCTGTAACTTGAAAACTATGTACCGTATGGCCCTATAAACTGTGTTGGGATGAAAGCTAGCCACTTTGAGCAGTGTGGGAAGTGCTGGGGCAGTTTGGGACAACAGGGCCAAAATGTCACTTTCACAGTCCCAAAGTGCCATTTTCACAGTAAAAAGGCCTGGTTCACTTTTGCTTAGCTTAGTCTGTAACTTGAAAACTATGTACCGTATGGCCCTATAAACTGTGTTGGGATGAAAGCTAGCCACTTTGAGCATTGTGGCAAGAGCTGGGGCAGTTTGGGACAACAGGGAACGAACAGGGCCAAAATGTCACTTTCACAGTCCCAAAGTGCCATTTTCACAGTAAAAAGGCCTGGTTCACTTTTGCTTAGCTTAGTCTGTAACTTGAAAACTATGTACCGTATGGCCCTATAAACTGTGTTGGGATGAAAGCTAGCCACTTTGAGCAATGTGGGAAGTGCTGGGGCAGTTTGGGACAACAGGGCCAAAATGTCACTTTCACAGTCCCAAAGTGCCATTTTCACAGTAAAAAGGCCTGGTTCACTTTTGCTTAGCTTAGTCTGTAACTTGAAAACTATGTACCGTATGGCCCTATAAACTGTGTTGGGATGAAAGCTAGCCACTTTGAGCAATGTGGGAAGTGCTGGGGCAGTTTGGGACAACAGGGCCAAAATGTCACTTTCACAGTCCCAAAGTGCCATTTTCACAGTAAAAAGGCCTGGTTTACTTTTGCTTAGCTTAGTCTGTAACTTGAAAACTATGTACCGTATGGCCCTATAAACTGTGTTGGGATGAAAGCTAGCCACTTTGAGCAATGTGGGAAGTGCTGGGGCAGTTTGGGACAACAGGGCCAAAATGTCACTTTCACAGTCCCAAAGTGCCGTTTTCACAGTAAAAAAAAAAAGATTCATTTTGCTTAGCTTAGTCTGTAACTTGAAAACTATGTACCGTATGGCCCTATAAACTGTGTTGGGATGAAAGCTAGCCACTTTGAGCAATGTGGGAAGTGCTGGGGCAGTTTGGGACAACAGGGCCAAAATGTCACTTTCACAGTCCCAAAGTGCCATTTTCACAGTAAAAAGGCCTGGTTCACTTTTGCTTAGCTTAGTCTGTAACTTGAAAACTATGTACCGTATGGCCCTATAAACTGTGTTGGGATGAAAGCTAGCCACTTTGAGCAATGTGGGAAGTGCTGGGGCAGTTTGGGACAACAGGGCCAAAATGTCACTTTCACAGTCCCAAAGTGCCATTTTCACAGTAAAAAGGCCTGGTTCACTTTTGCTTAGCTTAGTCTGTAACTTGAAAACTATGTACCGTATGGCCCTATAAACTGTGTTGGGATGAAAGCTAGCCACTTTGAGCAGTGTGGGAAGTGCTGGGGCAGTTTGGGACAACAGGGCCAAAATGTCACTTTCACAGTCCCAAAGTGCCATTTTCACAGTAAAAAGGCCTGGTTCACTTTTGCTTAGCTTAGTCTGTAACTTGAAACTATGTACCGTATGGCCCTATAAACTGTGTTGGGATGAAAGCTAGCCACTTTGAGCAATGTGGGAAGTGCTGGGGCAGTTTGGGACAACAGGGCCAAAATGTCACTTTCACAGTCCCAAAGTGCCATTTTCACAGTAAAAAGGCCTGGTTCACTTTTGCTTAGCTTAGTCTGTAACTTGAAAACTATGTACCGTATGGCCCTATAAACTGTGTTGGGATGAAAGCTAGCCACTTTGAGCAATGTGGGAAGTGCTGGGGCAGTTTGGGACAACAGGGCCAAAATGTCACTTTCACAGTCCCAAAGTGCCATTTTCACAGTAAAAAGGCCTGGTTCACTTTTGCTTAGCTTAGTCTGTAACTTGAAAACTATGTACCGTATGGCCCTATAAACTGTGTTGGGATGAAAGCTAGCCACTTTGAGCAATGTGGGAAGTGCTGGGGCAGTTTGGGACAACAGGGCCAAAATGTCACTTTCACAGTCCCAAAGTGCCATTTTCACAGTAAAAAGGCCTGGTTCACTTTTGCTTAGCTTAGTCTGTAACTTGAAAACTATGTACCGTATGGCCCTATAAACTGTGTTGGGATGAAAGCTAGCCACTTTGAGCAATGTGGGAAGTGCTGGGGCAGTTTGGGACAACAGGGCCAAAATGTCACTTTCACAGTCCCAAAGTGCCATTTTCACAGTAAAAAAAAAACAGATTCATTTTGCTTAGCTTAGTCTGTAACTTGAAAACTATGTACCGTATGGCCCTATAAACTGTGTTGGGATGAAAGCTAGCCACTTTGAGCAATGTGGGAAGTGCTGGGGCAGTTTGGGACAACAGGGCCAAAATGTCACTTTCACAGTCCCAAAGTGCCATTTTCACAGTAAAAAGGCCTGGTTCACTTTTGCTTAGCTTAGTCTGTAACTTGAAAACTATGTACCGTATGGCCCTATAAACTGTGTTGGGATGAAAGCTAGCCACTTTGAGCAATGTGGGAAGTGCTGGGGCAGTTTGGGACAACAGGGCCAAAATGTCACTTTCACAGTCCCAAAGTGCCATTTTCACAGTAAAAAAGACAGATTCACTTTTGCTTAGCTTAGTCTGTAACTTGAAAACTATGTACCGTATGGCCCTATAAACTGTGTTGGGATGAAAGCTAGCCACTTTGAGCAATGTGGGAAGTGCTGGGGCAGTTTGGGACAACAGGGCCAAAATGTCACTTTCACAGTCCCAAAGTGCCGTTTTCACAGTAAAAAAAAAAGATTCATTTTGCTTAGCTTAGTCTGTAACTTGAAAACTATGTACCGTATGGCCCTATAAACTGTGTTGGGATGAAAGCTAGCCACTTTGAGCAATGTGGGAAGTGCTGGGGCAGTTTGGGACAACAGGGCCAAAATGTCACTTTCACAGTCCCAAAGTGCCATTTTCACAGTAAAAAGGCCTGGTTCACTTTTGCTTAGCTTAGTCTGTAACTTGAAAACTATGTACCGTATGGCCCTATAAACTGTGTTGGGATGAAAGCTAGCCACTTTGAGCAATGTGGGAAGTGCTGGGGCAGTTTGGGACAACAGGGCCAAAATGTCACTTTCACAGTCCCAAAGTGCCATTTTCACAGTAAAAAGGCCTGGTTCACTTTTGCTTAGCTTAGTCTGTAACTTGAAAACTATGTACCGTATGGCCCTATAAACTGTGTTGGGATGAAAGCTAGCCACTTTGAGCATTGTGGCAAGAGCTGGGGCAGTTTGGGACAACAGGGAACGAACAGGGCCAAAATGTCACTTTCACAGTCCCAAAGTGCCATTTTCACAGTAAAAAGGCCTGGTTCACTTTTGCTTAGCTTAGTCTGTAACTTGAAAACTATGTACCGTATGGCCCTATAAACTGTGTTGGGATGAAAGCTAGCCACTTTGAGCAATGTGGAAAGTGCTGGGGCAGTTTGGGACAACAGGGCCAAAATGTCACTTTCACAGTCCCAAAGTGCCATTTTCACAGTAAAAAGGCCTGGTTCACTTTTGCTTAGCTTAGTCTGTAACTTGAAAACTATGTACCGTATGGCCCTATAAACTGTGTTGGGATGAAAGCTAGCCACTTTGAGCAATGTGGGAAGTGCTGGGGCAGTTTGGGACAACAGGGCCAAAATGTCACTTTCACAGTCCCAAAGTGCCATTTTCACAGTAAAAAGGCCTGGTTCACTTTTGCTTAGCTTAGTCTGTAACTTGAAAACTATGTACCGTATGGCCCTATAAACTGTGTTGGGATGAAAGCTAGCCACTTTGAGCAGTGTGGGAAGTGCTGGGGCAGTTTGGGACAACAGGGCCAAAATGTCACTTTCACAGTCCCAAAGTGCCATTTTCACAGTAAAAAGGCCTGGTTCACTTTTGCTTAGCTTAGTCTGTAACTTGAAAACTATGTACCGTATGGCCCTATAAACTGTGTTGGGATGAAAGCTAGCCACTTTGAGCATTGTGGCAAGAGCTGGGGCAGTTTGGGACAACAGGGAACGAACAGGGCCAAAATGTCACTTTCACAGTCCCAAAGTGCCATTTTCACAGTAAAAAGGCCTGGTTCACTTTTGCTTAGCTTAGTCTGTAACTTGAAAACTATGTACCGTATGGCCCTATAAACTGTGTTGGGATGAAAGCTAGCCACTTTGAGCAATGTGGGAAGTGCTGGGGCAGTTTGGGACAACAGGGCCAAAATGTCACTTTCACAGTCCCAAAGTGCCATTTTCACAGTAAAAAGGCCTGGTTCACTTTTGCTTAGCTTAGTCTGTAACTTGAAAACTATGTACCGTATGGCCCTATAAACTGTGTTGGGATGAAAGCTAGCCACTTTGAGCAATGTGGGAAGTGCTGGGGCAGTTTGGGACAACAGGGCCAAAATGTCACTTTCACAGTCCCAAAGTGCCGTTTTCACAGTAAAAAAAAAAAGATTCATTTTGCTTAGCTTAGTCTGTAACTTGAAAACTATGTACCGTATGGCCCTATAAACTGTGTTGGGATGAAAGCTAGCCACTTTGAGCAATGTGGGAAGTGCTGGGGCAGTTTGGGACAACAGGGCCAAAATGTCACTTTCACAGTCCCAAAGTGCCATTTTCACAGTAAAAAGGCCTGGTTCACTTTTGCTTAGCTTAGTCTGTAACTTGAAAACTATGTACCGTATGGCCCTATAAACTGTGTTGGGATGAAAGCTAGCCACTTTGAGCAATGTGGGAAGTGCTGGGGCAGTTTGGGACAACAGGGCCAAAATGTCACTTTCACAGTCCCAAAGTGCCATTTTCACAGTAAAAAGGCCTGGTTCACTTTTGCTTAGCTTAGTCTGTAACTTGAAAACTATGTACCGTATGGCCCTATAAACTGTGTTGGGATGAAAGCTAGCCACTTTGAGCAGTGTGGGAAGTGCTGGGGCAGTTTGGGACAACAGGGCCAAAATGTCACTTTCACAGTCCCAAAGTGCCATTTTCACAGTAAAAAGGCCTGGTTCACTTTTGCTTAGCTTAGTCTGTAACTTGAAAACTATGTACCGTATGGCCCTATAAACTGTGTTGGGATGAAAGCTAGCCACTTTGAGCATTGTGGCAAGAGCTGGGGCAGTTTGGGACAACAGGGAACGAACAGGGCCAAAATGTCACTTTCACAGTCCCAAAGTGCCATTTTCACAGTAAAAAGGCCTGGTTCACTTTTGCTTAGCTTAGTCTGTAACTTGAAAACTATGTACCGTATGGCCCTATAAACTGTGTTGGGATGAAAGCTAGCCACTTTGAGCAATGTGGGAAGTGCTGGGGCAGTTTGGGACAACAGGGCCAAAATGTCACTTTCACAGTCCCAAAGTGCCATTTTCACAGTAAAAAGGCCTGGTTCACTTTTGCTTAGCTTAGTCTGTAACTTGAAAACTATGTACCGTATGGCCCTATAAACTGTGTTGGGATGAAAGCTAGCCACTTTGAGCAATGTGGGAAGTGCTGGGGCAGTTTGGGACAACAGGGCCAAAATGTCACTTTCACAGTCCCAAAGTGCCATTTTCACAGTAAAAAGGCCTGGTTCACTTTTGCTTAGCTTAGTCTGTAACTTGAAAACTATGTACCGTATGGCCCTATAAACTGTGTTGGGATGAAAGCTAGCCACTTTGAGCAATGTGGGAAGTGCTGGGGCAGTTTGGGACAACAGGGCCAAAATGTCACTTTCACAGTCCCAAAGTGCCGTTTTCACAGTAAAAAAAAAAGATTCATTTTGCTTAGCTTAGTCTGTAACTTGAAAACTATGTACCGTATGGCCCTATAAACTGTGTTGGGATGAAAGCTAGCCACTTTGAGCAATGTGGGAAGTGCTGGGGCAGTTTGGGACAACAGGGCCAAAATGTCACTTTCACAGTCCCAAAGTGCCATTTTCACAGTAAAAAGGCCTGGTTCACTTTTGCTTAGCTTAGTCTGTAACTTGAAAACTATGTACCGTATGGCCCTATAAACTGTGTTGGGATGAAAGCTAGCCACTTTGAGCAATGTGGGAAGTGCTGGGGCAGTTTGGGACAACAGGGCCAAAATGTCACTTTCACAGTCCCAAAGTGCCATTTTCACAGTAAAAAGGCCTGGTTCACTTTTGCTTAGCTTAGTCTGTAACTTGAAAACTATGTACCGTATGGCCCTATAAACTGTGTTGGGATGAAAGCTAGCCACTTTGAGCAATGTGGGAAGTGCTGGGGCAGTTTGGGACAACAGGGCCAAAATGTCACTTTCACAGTCCCAAAGTGCCATTTTCACAGTAAAAAAAAACAGATTCATTTTGCTTAGCTTAGTCTGTAACTTGAAAACTATGTACCGTATGGCCCTATAAACTGTGTTGGGATGAAAGCTAGCCACTTTGAGCAATGTGGGAAGTGCTGGGGCAGTTTGGGACAACAGGGCCAAAATGTCACTTTCACAGTCCCAAAGTGCCATTTTCACAGTAAAAAGGCCTGGTTCACTTTTGCTTAGCTTAGTCTGTAACTTGAAAACTATGTACCGTATGGCCCTATAAACTGTGTTGGGATGAAAGCTAGCCACTTTGAGCAATGTGGGAAGTGCTGGGGCAGTTTGGGACAACAGGGCCAAAATGTCACTTTCACAGTCCCAAAGTGCCATTTTCACAGTAAAAAAAAACAGATTCATTTTGCTTAGCTTAGTCTGTAACTTGAAAACTATGTACCGTATGGCCCTATAAACTGTGTTGGGATGAAAGCTAGCCACTTTGAGCAATGTGGGAAGTGCTGGGGCAGTTTGGGACAACAGGGCCAAAATGTCACTTTCACAGTCCCAAAGTGCCATTTTCACAGTAAAAAGGCCTGGTTCACTTTTGCTTAGCTTAGTCTGTAACTTGAAAACTATGTACCGTATGGCCCTATAAACTGTGTTGGGATGAAAGCTAGCCACTTTGAGCAATGTGGGAAGTGCTGGGGCAGTTTGGGACAACAGGGCCAAAATGTCACTTTCACAGTCCCAAAGTGCCATTTTCACAGTAAAAAGGCCTGGTTCACTTTTGCTTAGCTTAGTCTGTAACTTGAAAACTATGTACCGTATGGCCCTATAAACTGTGTTGGGATGAAAGCTAGCCACTTTGAGCATTGTGGCAAGAGCTGGGGCAGTTTGGGACAACAGGGAACGAACAGGGCCAAAATGTCACTTTCACAGTCCCAAAGTGCCATTTTCACAGTAAAAAGGCCTGGTTCACTTTTGCTTAGCTTAGTCTGTAACTTGAAAACTATGTACCGTATGGCCCTATAAACTGTGTTGGGATGAAAGCTAGCCACTTTGAGCAATGTGGGAAGTGCTGGGGCAGTTTGGGACAACAGGGCCAAAATGTCACTTTCACAGTCCCAAAGTGCCATTTTCACAGTAAAAAGGCCTGGTTCACTTTTGCTTAGCTTAGTCTGTAACTTGAAAACTATGTACCGTATGGCCCTATAAACTGTGTTGGGATGAAAGCTAGCCACTTTGAGCAATGTGGGAAGTGCTGGGGCAGTTTGGGACAACAGGGCCAAAATGTCACTTTCACAGTCCCAAAGTGCCATTTTCACAGTAAAAAAAAACAGATTCATTTTGCTTAGCTTAGTCTGTAACTTGAAAACTATGTACCGTATGGCCCTATAAACTGTGTTGGGATGAAAGCTAGCCACTTTGAGCAATGTGGGAAGTGCTGGGGCAGTTTGGGACAACAGGGCCAAAATGTCACTTTCACAGTCCCAAAGTGCCGTTTTCACAGTAAAAAAAAAAAGATTCATTTTGCTTAGCTTTGTCTGTAACTTGAAAACTATGTACCGTATGGCCCTATAAACTGTGTTGGGATGAAAGCTAGCCACTTTGAGCAATGTGGGAAGTGCTGGGGCAGTTTGGGACAACAGGGCCAAAATGTCACTTTCACAGTCCCAAAGTGCCATTTTCACAGTAAAAAGGCCTGGTTCACTTTTGCTTAGCTTAGTCTGTAACTTGAAAACTATGTACCGTATGGCCGTATAAACTGTGTTGGGATGAAAGCTAGCCACTTTGAGCAATGTGGGAAGTGCTGGGGCAGTTTGGGACAACAGGGCCAAAATGTCACTTTCACAGTCCCAAAGTGCCATTTTCACAGTAAAAAGGCCTGGTTCACTTTTGCTTAGCTTAGTCTGTAACTTGAAAACTATGTACCGTATGGCCCTATAAACTGTGTTGGGATGAAAGCTAGCCACTTTGAGCATTGTGGCAAGAGCTGGGGCAGTTTGGGACAACAGGGAACGAACAGGGCCAAAATGTCACTTTCACAGTCCCAAAGTGCCATTTTCACAGTAAAAAGGCCTGGTTCACTTTTGCTTAGCTTAGTCTGTAACTTGAAAACTATGTACCGTATGGCCCTATAAACTGTGTTGGGATGAAAGCTAGCCACTTTGAGCAATGTGGGAAGTGCTGGGGCAGTTTGGGACAACAGGGCCAAAATGTCACTTTCACAGTCCCAAAGTGCCATTTTCACAGTAAAAAGGCCTGGTTCACTTTTGCTTAGCTTAGTCTGTAACTTGAAAACTATGTACCGTATGGCCCTATAAACTGTGTTGGGATGAAAGCTAGCCACTTTGAGCAATGTGGGAAGTGCTGGGGCAGTTTGGGACAACAGGGCCAAAATGTCACTTTCACAGTCCCAAAGTGCCATTTTCACAGTAAAAAGGCCTGGTTCACTTTTGCTTAGCTTAGTCTGTAACTTGAAAACTATGTACCGTATGGCCCTATAAACTGTGTTGGGATGAAAGCTAGCCACTTTGAGCAATGTGGGAAGTGCTGGGGCAGTTTGGGACAACAGGGCCAAAATGTCACTTTCACAGTCCCAAAGTGCCGTTTTCACGGTAAAAAAAAAAGATTCATTTTGCTTAGCTTAGTCTGTAACTTGAAAACTATGTACCGTATGGCCCTATAAACTGTGTTGGGATGAAAGCTAGCCACTTTGAGCAATGTGGGAAGTGCTGGGGCAGTTTGGGACAACAGGGCCAAAATGTCACTTTCACAGTCCCAAAGTGCCATTTTCACAGTAAAAAGGCCTGGTTCACTTTTGCTTAGCTTAGTCTGTAACTTGAAAACTATGTACCGTATGGCCCTATAAACTGTGTTGGGATGAAAGCTAGCCACTTTGAGCAATGTGGGAAGTGCTGGGGCAGTTTGGGACAACAGGGCCAAAATGTCACTTTCACAGTCCCAAAGTGCCATTTTCACAGTAAAAAGGCCTGGTTCACTTTTGCTTAGCTTAGTCTGTAACTTGAAAACTATGTACCGTATGGCCCTATAAACTGTGTTGGGATGAAAGCTAGCCACTTTGAGCAATGTGGGAAGTGCTGGGGCAGTTTGGGACAACAGGGCCAAAATGTCACTTTCACAGTCCCAAAGTGCCATTTTCACAGTAAAAAAAAAACAGATTCATTTTGCTTAGCTTAGTCTGTAACTTGAAAACTATGTACCGTATGGCCCTATAAACTGTGTTGGGATGAAAGCTAGCCACTTTGAGCAATGTGGGAAGTGCTGGGGCAGTTTGGGACAACAGGGCCAAAATGTCACTTTCACAGTCCCAAAGTGCCATTTTCACAGTAAAAAGGCCTGGTTCACTTTTGCTTAGCTTAGTCTGTAACTTGAAAACTATGTACCGTATGGCCCTATAAACTGTGTTGGGATGAAAGCTAGCCACTTTGAGCAATGTGGGAAGTGCTGGGGCAGTTTGGGACAACAGGGCCAAAATGTCACTTTCACAGTCCCAAAGTGCCATTTTCACAGTAAAAAAAAACAGATTCATTTTGCTTTGCTTAGTCTGTAACTTGAAAACTATGTACCGTATGGCCCTATAAACTGTGTTGGGATGAAAGCTAGCCACTTTGAGCAATGTGGGAAGTGCTGGGGCAGTTTGGGACAACAGGGCCAAAATGTCACTTTCACAGTCCCAAAGTGCCATTTTCACAGTAAAAAGGCCTGGTTCACTTTTGCTTAGCTTAGTCTGTAACTTGAAAACTATGTACCGTATGGCCCTATAAACTGTGTTGGGATGAAAGCTAGCCACTTTGAGCAATGTGGGAAGTGCTGGGGCAGTTTGGGACAACAGGGCCAAAATGTCACTTTCACAGTCCCAAAGTGCCATTTTCACAGTAAAAAGGCCTGGTTCACTTTTGCTTAGCTTAGTCTGTAACTTGAAAACTATGTACCGTATGGCCCTATAAACTGTGTTGGGATGAAAGCTAGCCACTTTGAGCATTGTGGCAAGAGCTGGGGCAGTTTGGGACAACAGGGAACGAACAGGGCCAAAATGTCACTTTCACAGTCCCAAAGTGCCATTTTCACAGTAAAAAGGCCTGGTTCAC
Organism: Protomyctophum bolini; assembly: GCF_963924005.1. NCBI lineage: Eukaryota > Metazoa > Chordata > Actinopteri > Myctophiformes > Myctophidae > Protomyctophum > Protomyctophum bolini. The sequence continues at coordinate 44,672 of NW_027665467.1, read as the reverse complement.
TTTTGCTTAGCTTAGTCTGTAACTTGAAAACTATGTACCGTATGGCCCTATAAACTGTGTTGGGATGAAAGCTAGCCACTTTGAGCAATGTGGGAAGTGCTGGGGCAGTTTGGGACAACAGGGCCAAAATGTCACTTTCACAGTCCCAAAGTGCCATTTTCACAGTAAAAAGGCCTGGTTCACTTTTGCTTAGCTTAGTCTGTAACTTGAAAACTATGTACCGTATGGCCCTATAAACTGTGTTGGGATGAAAGCTAGCCACTTTGAGCAATGTGGGAAGTGCTGGGGCAGTTTGGGACAACAGGGCCAAAATGTCACTTTCACAGTCCCAAAGTGCCATTTTCACAGTAAAAAAAAACAGATTCATTTTGCTTAGCTTAGTCTGTAACTTGAAAACTATGTACCGTATGGCCCTATAAATTGTGTTGGGATGAAAGCTAGCCACTTTGAGCAATGTGGGAAGTGCTGGGGCAGTTTGGGACAACAGGGCCAAAATGTCACTTTCACAGTCCCAAAGTGCCGTTTTCACAGTAAAAAAAAAAAGATTCATTTTGCTTAGCTTTGTCTGTAACTTGAAAACTATGTACCGTATGGCCCTATAAACTGTGTTGGGATGAAAGCTAGCCACTTTGAGCAATGTGGGAAGTGCTGGGGCAGTTTGGGACAACAGGGCCAAAATGTCACTTTCACAGTCCCAAAGTGCCATTTTCACAGTAAAAAGGCCTGGTTCACTTTTGCTTAGCTTAGTCTGTAACTTGAAAACTATGTACCGTATGGCCGTATAAACTGTGTTGGGATGAAAGCTAGCCACTTTGAGCAATGTGGGAAGTGCTGGGGCAGTTTGGGACAACAGGGCCAAAATGTCACTTTCACAGTCCCAAAGTGCCATTTTCACAGTAAAAAGGCCTGGTTCACTTTTGCTTAGCTTAGTCTGTAACTTGAAAACTATGTACCGTATGGCCCTATAAACTGTGTTGGGATGAAAGCTAGCCACTTTGAGCATTGTGGCAAGAGCTGGGGCAGTTTGGGACAACAGGGAACGAACAGGGCCAAAATGTCACTTTCACAGTCCCAAAGTGCCATTTTCACAGTAAAAAGGCCTGGTTCACTTTTGCTTAGCTTAGTCTGTAACTTGAAAACTATGTACCGTATGGCCCTATAAACTGTGTTGGGATGAAAGCTAGCCACTTTGAGCAATGTGGGAAGTGCTGGGGCAGTTTGGGACAACAGGGCCAAAATGTCACTTTCACAGTCCCAAAGTGCCATTTTCACAGTAAAAAGGCCTGGTTCACTTTTGCTTAGCTTAGTCTGTAACTTGAAAACTATGTACCGTATGGCCCTATAAACTGTGTTGGGATGAAAGCTAGCCACTTTGAGCAATGTGGGAAGTGCTGGGGCAGTTTGGGACAACAGGGCCAAAATGTCACTTTCACAGTCCCAAAGTGCCATTTTCACAGTAAAAAGGCCTGGTTCACTTTTGCTTAGCTTAGTCTGTAACTTGAAAACTATGTACCGTATGGCCCTATAAACTGTGTTGGGATGAAAGCTAGCCACTTTGAGCAATGTGGGAAGTGCTGGGGCAGTTTGGGACAACAGGGCCAAAATGTCACTTTCACAGTCCCAAAGTGCCATTTTCACAGTAAAAAAAAAACAGATTCATTTTGCTTAGCTTAGTCTGTAACTTGAAAACTATGTACCGTATGGCCCTATAAACTGTGTTGGGATGAAAGCTAGCCACTTTGAGCAATGTGGGAAGTGCTGGGGCAGTTTGGGACAACAGGGCCAAAATGTCACTTTCACAGTCCCAAAGTGCCATTTTCACAGTAAAAAGGCCTGGTTCACTTTTGCTTAGCTTAGTCTGTAACTTGAAAACTATGTACCGTATGGCCCTATAAACTGTGTTGGGATGAAAGCTAGCCACTTTGAGCAATGTGGGAAGTGCTGGGGCAGTTTGGGACAACAGGGCCAAAATGTCACTTTCACAGTCCCAAAGTGCCATTTTCACAGTAAAAAAAAACAGATTCATTTTGCTTAGCTTAGTCTGTAACTTGAAAACTATGTACCGTATGGCCCTATAAACTGTGTTGGGATGAAAGCTAGCCACTTTGAGCAATGTGGGAAGTGCTGGGGCAGTTTGGGACAACAGGGCCAAAATGTCACTTTCACAGTCCCAAAGTGCCGTTTTCACAGTAAAAAAAAAAAGATTCATTTTGCTTAGCTTTGTCTGTAACTTGAAAACTATGTACCGTATGGCCCTATAAACTGTGTTGGGATGAAAGCTAGCCACTTTGAGCAATGTGGGAAGTGCTGGGGCAGTTTGGGACAACAGGGCCAAAATGTCACTTTCACAGTCCCAAAGTGCCATTTTCACAGTAAAAAGGCCTGGTTCACTTTTGCTTAGCTTAGTCTGTAACTTGAAAACTATGTACCGTATGGCCCTATAAACTGTGTTGGGATGAAAGCTAGCCACTTTGAGCAATGTGGGAAGTGCTGGGGCAGTTTGGGACAACAGGGCCAAAATGTCACTTTCACAGTCCCAAAGTGCCATTTTCACAGTAAAAAGGCCTGGTTCACTTTTGCTTAGCTTAGTCTGTAACTTGAAAACTATGTACCGTATGGCCCTATAAACTGTGTTGGGATGAAAGCTAGCCACTTTGAGCATTGTGGCAAGAGCTGGGGCAGTTTGGGACAACAGGGAACGAACAGGGCCAAAATGTCACTTTCACAGTCCCAAAGTGCCATTTTCACAGTAAAAAGGCCTGGTTCACTTTTGCTTAGCTTAGTCTGTAACTTGAAAACTATGTACCGTATGGCCCTATAAACTGTGTTGGGATGAAAGCTAGCCACTTTGAGCAATGTGGGAAGTGCTGGGGCAGTTTGGGACAACAGGGCCAAAATGTCACTTTCACAGTCCCAAAGTGCCATTTTCACAGTAAAAAGGCCTGGTTCACTTTTGCTTAGCTTAGTCTGTAACTTGAAAACTATGTACCGTATGGCCCTATAAACTGTGTTGGGATGAAAGCTAGCCACTTTGAGCAATGTGGGAAGTGCTGGGGCAGTTTGGGACAACAGGGCCAAAATGTCACTTTCACAGTCCCAAAGTGCCATTTTCACAGTAAAAAGGCCTGGTTCACTTTTGCTTAGCTTAGTCTGTAACTTGAAAACTATGTACCGTATGGCCCTATAAACTGTGTTGGGATGAAAGCTAGCCACTTTGAGCAATGTGGGAAGTGCTGGGGCAGTTTGGGACAACAGGGCCAAAATGTCACTTTCACAGTCCCAAAGTGCCATTTTCACAGTAAAAAGGCCTGGTTCACTTTTGCTTAGCTTAGTCTGTAACTTGAAAACTATGTACCGTAATGGCCCTATAAACTGTGTTGGGATGAAAGCTAGCCACTTTGAGCAATGTGGGAAGTGCTGGGGCAGTTTGGGACAACAGGGCCAAAATGTCACTTTCACAGTCCCAAAGTGCCGTTTTCACAGTAAAAAAAAAAAGATTCATTTTGCTTAGCTTAGTCTGTAACTTGAAAACTATGTACCGTATGGCCCTATAAACTGTGTTGGGATGAAAGCTAGCCACTTTGAGCAATGTGGGAAGTGCTGGGGCAGTTTGGGACAACAGGGCCAAAATGTCACTTTCACAGTCCCAAAGTGCCATTTTCACAGTAAAAAGGCCTGGTTCACTTTTGCTTAGCTTAGTCTGTAACTTGAAAACTATGTACCGTATGGCCCTATAAACTGTGTTGGGATGAAAGCTAGCCACTTTGAGCAATGTGGGAAGTGCTGGGGCAGTTTGGGACAACAGGGCCAAAATGTCACTTTCACAGTCCCAAAGTGCCATTTTCACAGTAAAAAGGCCTGGTTCACTTTTGCTTAGCTTAGTCTGTAACTTGAAAACTATGTACCGTATGGCCCTATAAACTGTGTTGGGATGAAAGCTAGCCACTTTGAGCAGTGTGGGAAGTGCTGGGGCAGTTTGGGACAACAGGGCCAAAATGTCACTTTCACAGTCCCAAAGTGCCATTTTCACAGTAAAAAGGCCTGGTTCACTTTTGCTTAGCTTAGTCTGTAACTTGAAAACTATGTACCGTATGGCCCTATAAACTGTGTTGGGATGAAAGCTAGCCACTTTGAGCATTGTGGCAAGAGCTGGGGCAGTTTGGGACAACAGGGAACGAACAGGGCCAAAATGTCACTTTCACAGTCCCAAAGTGCCATTTTCACAGTAAAAAGGCCTGGTTCACTTTTGCTTAGCTTAGTCTGTAACTTGAAAACTATGTACCGTATGGCCCTATAAACTGTGTTGGGATGAAAGCTAGCCACTTTGAGCAATGTGGGAAGTGCTGGGGCAGTTTGGGACAACAGGGCCAAAATGTCACTTTCACAGTCCCAAAGTGCCATTTTCACAGTAAAAAGGCCTGGTTCACTTTTGCTTAGCTTAGTCTGTAACTTGAAAACTATGTACCGTATGGCCCTATAAACTGTGTTGGGATGAAAGCTAGCCACTTTGAGCAATGTGGGAAGTGCTGGGGCAGTTTGGGACAACAGGGCCAAAATGTCACTTTCACAGTCCCAAAGTGCCATTTTCACAGTAAAAAGGCCTGGTTCACTTTTGCTTAGCTTAGTCTGTAACTTGAAAACTATGTACCGTATGGCCCTATAAACTGTGTTGGGATGAAAGCTAGCCACTTTGAGCAATGTGGGAAGTGCTGGGGCAGTTTGGGACAACAGGGCCAAAATGTCACTTTCACAGTCCCAAAGTGCCGTTTTCACAGTAAAAATAAAAAGATTCATTTTGCTTAGCTTAGTCTGTAACTTGAAAACTATGTACCGTATGGCCCTATAAACTGTGTTGGGATGAAAGCTAGCCACTTTGAGCAATGTGGGAAGTGCTGGGGCAGTTTGGGACAACAGGGCCAAAATGTCACTTTCACAGTCCCAAAGTGCCATTTTCACAGTAAAAAGGCCTGGTTCACTTTTGCTTAGCTTAGTCTGTAACTTGAAAACTATGTACCGTATGGCCCTATAAACTGTGTTGGGATGAAAGCTAGCCACTTTGAGCAATGTGGGAAGTGCTGGGGCAGTTTGGGACAACAGGGCCAAAATGTCACTTTCACAGTCCCAAAGTGCCATTTTCACAGTAAAAAGGCCTGGTTCACTTTTGCTTAGCTTAGTCTGTAACTTGAAAACTATGTACCGTATGGCCCTATAAACTGTGTTGGGATGAAAGCTAGCCACTTTGAGCAGTGTGGGAAGTGCTGGGGCAGTTTGGGACAACAGGGCCAAAATGTCACTTTCACAGTCCCAAAGTGCCATTTTCACAGTAAAAAGGCCTGGTTCACTTTTGCTTAGCTTAGTCTGTAACTTGAAAACTATGTACCGTATGGCCCTATAAACTGTGTTGGGATGAAAGCTAGCCACTTTGAGCATTGTGGCAAGAGCTGGGGCAGTTTGGGACAACAGGGAACGAACAGGGCCAAAATGTCACTTTCACAGTCCCAAAGTGCCATTTTCACAGTAAAAAGGCCTGGTTCACTTTTGCTTAGCTTAGTCTGTAACTTGAAAACTATGTACCGTATGGCCCTATAAACTGTGTTGGGATGAAAGCTAGCCACTTTGAGCAATGTGGGAAGTGCTGGGGCAGTTTGGGACAACAGGGCCAAAATGTCACTTTCACAGTCCCAAAGTGCCATTTTCACAGTAAAAAGGCCTGGTTCACTTTTGCTTAGCTTAGTCTGTAACTTGAAAACTATGTACCGTATGGCCCTATAAACTGTGTTGGGATGAAAGCTAGCCACTTTGAGCAATGTGGGAAGTGCTGGGGCAGTTTGGGACAACAGGGCCAAAATGTCACTTTCACAGTCCCAAAGTGCCATTTTCACAGTAAAAAGGCCTGGTTCACTTTTGCTTAGCTTAGTCTGTAACTTGAAAACTATGTACCGTATGGCCCTATAAACTGTGTTGGGATGAAAGCTAGCCACTTTGAGCAATGTGGGAAGTGCTGGGGCAGTTTGGGACAACAGGGCCAAAATGTCACTTTCACAGTCCCAAAGTGCCGTTTTCACAGTAAAAAAAAAAAGATTCATTTTGCTTAGCTTAGTCTGTAACTTGAAAACTATGTACCGTATGGCCCTATAAACTGTGTTGGGATGAAAGCTAGCCACTTTGAGCAATGTGGGAAGTGCTGGGGCAGTTTGGGACAACAGGGCCAAAATGTCACTTTCACAGTCCCAAAGTGCCATTTTCACAGTAAAAAGGCCTGGTTCACTTTTGCTTAGCTTAGTCTGTAACTTGAAAACTATGTACCGTATGGCCCTATAAACTGTGTTGGGATGAAAGCTAGCCACTTTGAGCAATGTGGGAAGTGCTGGGGCAGTTTGGGACAACAGGGCCAAAATGTCACTTTCACAGTCCCAAAGTGCCATTTTCACAGTAAAAAGGCCTGGTTCACTTTTGCTTAGCTTAGTCTGTAACTTGAAAACTATGTACCGTATGGCCCTATAAACTGTGTTGGGATGAAAGCTAGCCACTTTGAGCAATGTGGGAAGTGCTGGGGCAGTTTGGGACAACAGGGCCAAAATGTCACTTTCACAGTCCCAAAGTGCCATTTTCACAGTAAAAAAAAAACAGATTCATTTTGCTTAGCTTAGTCTGTAACTTGAAAACTATGTACCGTATGGCCCTATAAACTGTGTTGGGATGAAAGCTAGCCACTTTGAGCAATGTGGGAAGTGCTGGGGCAGTTTGGGACAACAGGGCCAAAATGTCACTTTCACAGTCCCAAAGTGCCATTTTCACAGTAAAAAGGCCTGGTTCACTTTTGCTTAGCTTAGTCTGTAACTTGAAAACTATGTACCGTATGGCCCTATAAACTGTGTTGGGATGAAAGCTAGCCACTTTGAGCAATGTGGGAAGTGCTGGGGCAGTTTGGGACAACAGGGCCAAAATGTCACTTTCACAGTCCCAAAGTGCCATTTTCACAGTAAAAAAAAACAGATTCATTTTGCTTAGCTTAGTCTGTAACTTGAAAACTATGTACCGTATGGCCCTATAAACTGTGTTGGGATGAAAGCTAGCCACTTTGAGCAATGTGGGAAGTGCTGGGGCAGTTTGGGACAACAGGGCCAAAATGTCACTTTCACAGTCCCAAAGTGCCGTTTTCACAGTAAAAAAAAAAAGATTCATTTTGCTTAGCTTTGTCTGTAACTTGAAAACTATGTACCGTATGGCCCTATAAACTGTGTTGGGATGAAAGCTAGCCACTTTGAGCAATGTGGGAAGTGCTGGGGCAGTTTGGGACAACAGGGCCAAAATGTCACTTTCACAGTCCCAAAGTGCCATTTTCACAGTAAAAAGGCCTGGTTCACTTTTGCTTAGCTTAGTCTGTAACTTGAAAACTATGTACCGTATGGCCCTATAAACTGTGTTGGGATGAAAGCTAGCCACTTTGAGCAATGTGGGAAGTGCTGGGGCAGTTTGGGACAACAGGGCCAAAATGTCACTTTCACAGTCCCAAAGTGCCATTTTCACAGTAAAAAGGCCTGGTTCACTTTTGCTTAGCTTAGTCTGTAACTTGAAAACTATGTACCGTATGGCCCTATAAACTGTGTTGGGATGAAAGCTAGCCACTTTGAGCAATGTGGGAAGTGCTGGGGCAGTTTGGGACAACAGGGCCAAAATGTCACTTTCACAGTCCCAAAGTGCCATTTTCACAGTAAAAAGGCCTGGTTCACTTTTGCTTAGCTTAGTCTGTAACTTGAAAACTATGTACCGTATGGCCCTATAAACTGTGTTGGGATGAAAGCTAGCCACTTTGAGCAATGTGGGAAGTGCTGGGGCAGTTTGGGACAACAGGGCCAAAATGTCACTTTCACAGTCCCAAAGTGCCGTTTTCACAGTAAAAAAAAAAAGATTCATTTTGCTTAGCTTAGTCTGTAACTTGAAAACTATGTACCGTATGGCCCTATAAACTGTGTTGGGATGAAAGCTAGCCACTTTGAGCAATGTGGGAAGTGCTGGGGCAGTTTGGGACAACAGGGCCAAAATGTCACTTTCACAGTCCCAAAGTGCCATTTTCACAGTAAAAAGGCCTGGTTCACTTTTGCTTAGCTTAGTCTGTAACTTGAAAACTATGTACCGTATGGCCCTATAAACTGTGTTGGGATGAAAGCTAGCCACTTTGAGCAATGTGGGAAGTGCTGGGGCAGTTTGGGACAACAGGGCCAAAATGTCACTTTCACAGTCCCAAAGTGCCATTTTCACAGTAAAAAGGCCTGGTTCACTTTTGCTTAGCTTAGTCTGTAACTTGAAAACTATGTACCGTATGGCCCTATAAACTGTGTTGGGATGAAAGCTAGCCACTTTGAGCATTGTGGCAAGAGCTGGGGCAGTTTGGGACAACAGGGAACGAACAGGGCCAAAATGTCACTTTCACAGTCCCAAAGTGCCATTTTCACAGTAAAAAGGCCTGGTTCACTTTTGCTTAGCTTAGTCTGTAACTTGAAAACTATGTACCGTATGGCCCTATAAACTGTGTTGGGATGAAAGCTAGCCACTTTGAGCAATGTGGGAAGTGCTGGGGCAGTTTGGGACAACAGGGCCAAAATGTCACTTTCACAGTCCCAAAGTGCCATTTTCACAGTAAAAAGGCCTGGTTCACTTTTGCTTAGCTTAGTCTGTAACTTGAAAACTATGTACCGTATGGCCCTATAAACTGTGTTGGGATGAAAGCTAGCCACTTTGAGCAATGTGGGAAGTGCTGGGGCAGTTTGGGACAACAGGGCCAAAATGTCACTTTCACAGTCCCAAAGTGCCATTTTCACAGTAAAAAGGCCTGGTTCACTTTTGCTTAGCTTAGTCTGTAACTTGAAAACTATGTACCGTATGGCCCTATAAACTGTGTTGGGATGAAAGCTAGCCACTTTGAGCAATGTGGGAAGTGCTGGGGCAGTTTGGGACAACAGGGCCAAAATGTCACTTTCACAGTCCCAAAGTGCCATTTTCACAGTAAAAAGGCCTGGTTCACTTTTGCTTAGCTTAGTCTGTAACTTGAAAACTATGTACCGTAATGGCCCTATAAACTGTGTTGGGATGAAAGCTAGCCACTTTGAGCAATGTGGGAAGTGCTGGGGCAGTTTGGGACAACAGGGCCAAAATGTCACTTTCACAGTCCCAAAGTGCCGTTTTCACAGTAAAAAAAAAAAGATTCATTTTGCTTAGCTTAGTCTGTAACTTGAAAACTATGTACCGTATGGCCCTATAAACTGTGTTGGGATGAAAGCTAGCCACTTTGAGCAATGTGGGAAGTGCTGGGGCAGTTTGGGACAACAGGGCCAAAATGTCACTTTCACAGTCCCAAAGTGCCATTTTCACAGTAAAAAGGCCTGGTTCACTTTTGCTTAGCTTAGTCTGTAACTTGAAAACTATGTACCGTATGGCCCTATAAACTGTGTTGGGATGAAAGCTAGCCACTTTGAGCAATGTGGGAAGTGCTGGGGCAGTTTGGGACAACAGGGCCAAAATGTCACTTTCACAGTCCCAAAGTGCCATTTTCACAGTAAAAAGGCCTGGTTCACTTTTGCTTAGCTTAGTCTGTAACTTGAAAACTATGTACCGTATGGCCCTATAAACTGTGTTGGGATGAAAGCTAGCCACTTTGAGCAGTGTGGGAAGTGCTGGGGCAGTTTGGGACAACAGGGCCAAAATGTCACTTTCACAGTCCCAAAGTGCCATTTTCACAGTAAAAAGGCCTGGTTCACTTTTGCTTAGCTTAGTCTGTAACTTGAAAACTATGTACCGTATGGCCCTATAAACTGTGTTGGGATGAAAGCTAGCCACTTTGAGCATTGTGGCAAGAGCTGGGGCAGTTTGGGACAACAGGGAACGAACAGGGCCAAAATGTCACTTTCACAGTCCCAAAGTGCCATTTTCACAGTAAAAAGGCCTGGTTCACTTTTGCTTAGCTTAGTCTGTAACTTGAAAACTATGTACCGTATGGCCCTATAAACTGTGTTGGGATGAAAGCTAGCCACTTTGAGCAATGTGGGAAGTGCTGGGGCAGTTTGGGACAACAGGGCCAAAATGTCACTTTCACAGTCCCAAAGTGCCATTTTCACAGTAAAAAGGCCTGGTTCACTTTTGCTTAGCTTAGTCTGTAACTTGAAAACTATGTACCGTATGGCCCTATAAACTGTGTTGGGATGAAAGCTAGCCACTTTGAGCAATGTGGGAAGTGCTGGGGCAGTTTGGGACAACAGGGCCAAAATGTCACTTTCACAGTCCCAAAGTGCCATTTTCACAGTAAAAAGGCCTGGTTCACTTTTGCTTAGCTTAGTCTGTAACTTGAAAACTATGTACCGTATGGCCCTATAAACTGTGTTGGGATGAAAGCTAGCCACTTTGAGCAATGTGGGAAGTGCTGGGGCAGTTTGGGACAACAGGGCCAAAATGTCACTTTCACAGTCCCAAAGTGCCGTTTTCACAGTAAAAATAAAAAGATTCATTTTGCTTAGCTTAGTCTGTAACTTGAAAACTATGTACCGTATGGCCCTATAAACTGTGTTGGGATGAAAGCTAGCCACTTTGAGCAATGTGGGAAGTGCTGGGGCAGTTTGGGACAACAGGGCCAAAATGTCACTTTCACAGTCCCAAAGTGCCATTTTCACAGTAAAAAGGCCTGGTTCACTTTTGCTTAGCTTAGTCTGTAACTTGAAAACTATGTACCGTATGGCCCTATAAACTGTGTTGGGATGAAAGCTAGCCACTTTGAGCAATGTGGGAAGTGCTGGGGCAGTTTGGGACAACAGGGCCAAAATGTCACTTTCACAGTCCCAAAGTGCCATTTTCACAGTAAAAAGGCCTGGTTCACTTTTGCTTAGCTTAGTCTGTAACTTGAAAACTATGTACCGTATGGCCCTATAAACTGTGTTGGGATGAAAGCTAGCCACTTTGAGCAGTGTGGGAAGTGCTGGGGCAGTTTGGGACAACAGGGCCAAAATGTCACTTTCACAGTCCCAAAGTGCCATTTTCACAGTAAAAAGGCCTGGTTCACTTTTGCTTAGCTTAGTCTGTAACTTGAAAACTATGTACCGTATGGCCCTATAAACTGTGTTGGGATGAAAGCTAGCCACTTTGAGCATTGTGGCAAGAGCTGGGGCAGTTTGGGACAACAGGGAACGAACAGGGCCAAAATGTCACTTTCACAGTCCCAAAGTGCCATTTTCACAGTAAAAAGGCCTGGTTCACTTTTGCTTAGCTTAGTCTGTAACTTGAAAACTATGTACCGTATGGCCCTATAAACTGTGTTGGGATGAAAGCTAGCCACTTTGAGCAATGTGGGAAGTGCTGGGGCAGTTTGGGACAACAGGGCCAAAATGTCACTTTCACAGTCCCAAAGTGCCATTTTCACAGTAAAAAGGCCTGGTTCACTTTTGCTTAGCTTAGTCTGTAACTTGAAAACTATGTACCGTATGGCCCTATAAACTGTGTTGGGATGAAAGCTAGCCACTTTGAGCAATGTGGGAAGTGCTGGGGCAGTTTGGGACAACAGGGCCAAAATGTCACTTTCACAGTCCCAAAGTGCCATTTTCACAGTAAAAAGGCCTGGTTCACTTTTGCTTAGCTTAGTCTGTAACTTGAAAACTATGTACCGTATGGCCCTATAAACTGTGTTGGGATGAAAGCTAGCCACTTTGAGCAATGTGGGAAGTGCTGGGGCAGTTTGGGACAACAGGGCCAAAATGTCACTTTCACAGTCCCAAAGTGCCGTTTTCACAGTAAAAAAAAAAAGATTCATTTTGCTTAGCTTAGTCTGTAACTTGAAAACTATGTACCGTATGGCCCTATAAACTGTGTTGGGATGAAAGCTAGCCACTTTGAGCAATGTGGGAAGTGCTGGGGCAGTTTGGGACAACAGGGCCAAAATGTCACTTTCACAGTCCCAAAGTGCCATTTTCACAGTAAAAAGGCCTGGTTCACTTTTGCTTAGCTTAGTCTGTAACTTGAAAACTATGTACCGTATGGCCCTATAAACTGTGTTGGGATGAAAGCTAGCCACTTTGAGCAATGTGGGAAGTGCTGGGGCAGTTTGGGACAACAGGGCCAAAATGTCACTTTCACAGTCCCAAAGTGCCATTTTCACAGTAAAAAGGCCTGGTTCACTTTTGCTTAGCTTAGTCTGTAACTTGAAAACTATGTACCGTATGGCCCTATAAACTGTGTTGGGATGAAAGCTAGCCACTTTGAGCAATGTGGGAAGTGCTGGGGCAGTTTGGGACAACAGGGCCAAAATGTCACTTTCACAGTCCCAAAGTGCCATTTTCACAGTAAAAAAAAAACAGATTCATTTTGCTTAGCTTAGTCTGTAACTTGAAAACTATGTACCGTATGGCCCTATAAACTGTGTTGGGATGAAAGCTAGCCACTTTGAGCAATGTGGGAAGTGCTGGGGCAGTTTGGGACAACAGGGCCAAAATGTCACTTTCACAGTCCCAAAGTGCCATTTTCACAGTAAAAAGGCCTGGTTCACTTTTGCTTAGCTTAGTCTGTAACTTGAAAACTATGTACCGTATGGCCCTATAAACTGTGTTGGGATGAAAGCTAGCCACTTTGAGCAATGTGGGAAGTGCTGGGGCAGTTTGGGACAACAGGGCCAAAATGTCACTTTCACAGTCCCAAAGTGCCATTTTCACAGTAAAAAAAAACAGATTCATTTTGCTTAGCTTAGTCTGTAACTTGAAAACTATGTACCGTATGGCCCTATAAACTGTGTTGGGATGAAAGCTAGCCACTTTGAGCAATGTGGGAAGTGCTGGGGCAGTTTGGGACAACAGGGCCAAAATGTCACTTTCACAGTCCCAAAGTGCCGTTTTCACAGTAAAAAAAAAAAGATTCATTTTGCTTAGCTTTGTCTGTAACTTGAAAACTATGTACCGTATGGCCCTATAAACTGTGTTGGGATGAAAGCTAGCCACTTTGAGCAATGTGGGAAGTGCTGGGGCAGTTTGGGACAACAGGGCCAAAATGTCACTTTCACAGTCCCAAAGTGCCATTTTCACAGTAAAAAGGCCTGGTTCACTTTTGCTTAGCTTAGTCTGTAACTTGAAAACTATGTACCGTATGGCCCTATAAACTGTGTTGGGATGAAAGCTAGCCACTTTGAGCAATGTGGGAAGTGCTGGGGCAGTTTGGGACAACAGGGCCAAAATGTCACTTTCACAGTCCCAAAGTGCCATTTTCACAGTAAAAAGGCCTGGTTCACTTTTGCTTAGCTTAGTCTGTAACTTGAAAACTATGTACCGTATGGCCCTATAAACTGTGTTGGGATGAAAGCTAGCCACTTTGAGCAATGTGGGAAGTGCTGGGGCAGTTTGGGACAACAGGGCCAAAATGTCACTTTCACAGTCCCAAAGTGCCATTTTCACAGTAAAAAGGCCTGGTTCACTTTTGCTTAGCTTAGTCTGTAACTTGAAAACTATGTACCGTATGGCCCTATAAACTGTGTTGGGATGAAAGCTAGCCACTTTGAGCAATGTGGGAAGTGCTGGGGCAGTTTGGGACAACAGGGCCAAAATGTCACTTTCACAGTCCCAAAGTGCCGTTTTCACAGTAAAAAAAAAAAGATTCATTTTGCTTAGCTTAGTCTGTAACTTGAAAACTATGTACCGTATGGCCCTATAAACTGTGTTGGGATGAAAGCTAGCCACTTTGAGCAATGTGGGAAGTGCTGGGGCAGTTTGGGACAACAGGGCCAAAATGTCACTTTCACAGTCCCAAAGTGCCATTTTCACAGTAAAAAAAAAACAGATTCATTTTGCTTAGCTTAGTCTGTAACTTGAAAACTATGTACCGTATGGCCCTATAAACTGTGTTGGGATGAAAGCTAGCCACTTTGAGCAATGTGGGAAGTGCTGGGGCAGTTTGGGACAACAGGGCCAAAATGTCACTTTCACAGTCCCAAAGTGCCATTTTCACAGTAAAAAGGCCTGGTTCACTTTTGCTTAGCTTAGTCTGTAACTTGAAAACTATGTACCGTATGGCCCTATAAACTGTGTTGGGATGAAAGCTAGCCACTTTGAGCAATGTGGGAAGTGCTGGGGCAGTTTGGGACAACAGGGCCAAAATGTCACTTTCACAGTCCCAAAGTGCCATTTTCACAGTAAAAAAAAACAGATTCATTTTGCTTAGCTTAGTCTGTAACTTGAAAACTATGTACCGTATGGCCCTATAAACTGTGTTGGGATGAAAGCTAGCCACTTTGAGCAATGTGGGAAGTGCTGGGGCAGTTTGGGACAACAGGGCCAAAATGTCACTTTCACAGTCCCAAAGTGCCGTTTTCACAGTAAAAAAAAAAAGATTCATTTTGCTTAGCTTTGTCTGTAACTTGAAAACTATGTACCGTATGGCCCTATAAACTGTGTTGGGATGAAAGCTAGCCACTTTGAGCAATGTGGGAAGTGCTGGGGCAGTTTGGGACAACAGGGCCAAAATGTCACTTTCACAGTCCCAAAGTGCCATTTTCACAGTAAAAAGGCCTGGTTCACTTTTGCTTAGCTTAGTCTGTAACTTGAAAACTATGTACCGTATGGCCCTATAAACTGTGTTGGGATGAAAGCTAGCCACTTTGAGCAATGTGGGAAGTGCTGGGGCAGTTTGGGACAACAGGGCCAAAATGTCACTTTCACAGTCCCAAAGTGCCATTTTCACAGTAAAAAGGCCTGGTTCACTTTTGCTTAGCTTAGTCTGTAACTTGAAAACTATGTACCGTATGGCCCTATAAACTGTGTTGGGATGAAAGCTAGCCACTTTGAGCAATGTGGGAAGTGCTGGGGCAGTTTGGGACAACAGGGCCAAAATGTCACTTTCACAGTCCCAAAGTGCCATTTTCACAGTAAAAAGGCCTGGTTCACTTTTGCTTAGCTTAGTCTGTAACTTGAAAACTATGTACCGTATGGCCCTATAAACTGTGTTGGGATGAAAGCTAGCCACTTTGAGCAATGTGGGAAGTGCTGGGGCAGTTTGGGACAACAGGGCCAAAATGTCACTTTCACAGTCCCAAAGTGCCGTTTTCACAGTAAAAAAAAAAAGATTCATTTTGCTTAGCTTAGTCTGTAACTTGAAAACTATGTACCGTATGGCCCTATAAACTGTGTTGGGATGAAAGCTAGCCACTTTGAGCAATGTGGGAAGTGCTGGGGCAGTTTGGGACAACAGGGCCAAAATGTCACTTTCACAGTCCCAAAGTGCCATTTTCACAGTAAAAAGGCCTGGTTCACTTTTGCTTAGCTTAGTCTGTAACTTGAAAACTATGTACCGTATGGCCCTATAAACTGTGTTGGGATGAAAGCTAGCCACTTTGAGCAATGTGGGAAGTGCTGGGGCAGTTTGGGACAACAGGGCCAAAATGTCACTTTCACAGTCCCAAAGTGCCATTTTCACAGTAAAAAGGCCTGGTTCACTTTTGCTTAGCTTAGTCTGTAACTTGAAAACTATGTACCGTATGGCCCTATAAACTGTGTTGGGATGAAAGCTAGCCACTTTGAGCAGTGTGGGAAGTGCTGGGGCAGTTTGGGACAACAGGGCCAAAATGTCACTTTCACAGTCCCAAAGTGCCATTTTCACAGTAAAAAGGCCTGGTTCACTTTTGCTTAGCTTAGTCTGTAACTTGAAAACTATGTACCGTATGGCCCTATAAACTGTGTTGGGATGAAAGCTAGCCACTTTGAGCATTGTGGCAAGAGCTGGGGCAGTTTGGGACAACAGGGAACGAACAGGGCCAAAATGTCACTTTCACAGTCCCAAAGTGCCATTTTCACAGTAAAAAGGCCTGGTTCACTTTTGCTTAGCTTAGTCTGTAACTTGAAAACTATGTACCGTATGGCCCTATAAACTGTGTTGGGATGAAAGCTAGCCACTTTGAGCAATGTGGGAAGTGCTGGGGCAGTTTGGGACAACAGGGCCAAAATGTCACTTTCACAGTCCCAAAGTGCCATTTTCACAGTAAAAAGGCCTGGTTCACTTTTGCTTAGCTTAGTCTGTAACTTGAAAACTATGTACCGTATGGCCCTATAAACTGTGTTGGGATGAAAGCTAGCCACTTTGAGCAATGTGGGAAGTGCTGGGGCAGTTTGGGACAACAGGGCCAAAATGTCACTTTCACAGTCCCAAAGTGCCATTTTCACAGTAAAAAGGCCTGGTTCACTTTTGCTTAGCTTAGTCTGTAACTTGAAAACTATGTACCGTATGGCCCTATAAACTGTGTTGGGATGAAAGCTAGCCACTTTGAGCAATGTGGGAAGTGCTGGGGCAGTTTGGGACAACAGGGCCAAAATGTCACTTTCACAGTCCCAAAGTGCCGTTTTCACAGTAAAAAAAAAAAGATTCATTTTGCTTAGCTTAGTCTGTAACTTGAAAACTATGTACCGTATGGCCCTATAAACTGTGTTGGGATGAAAGCTAGCCACTTTGAGCAATGTGGGAAGTGCTGGGGCAGTTTGGGACAACAGGGCCAAAATGTCACTTTCACAGTCCCAAAGTGCCATTTTCACAGTAAAAAGGCCTGGTTCACTTTTGCTTAGCTTAGTCTGTAACTTGAAAACTATGTACCGTATGGCCCTATAAACTGTGTTGGGATGAAAGCTAGCCACTTTGAGCAATGTGGGAAGTGCTGGGGCAGTTTGGGACAACAGGGCCAAAATGTCACTTTCACAGTCCCAAAGTGCCATTTTCACAGTAAAAAGGCCTGGTTCACTTTTGCTTAGCTTAGTCTGTAACTTGAAAACTATGTACCGTATGGCCCTATAAACTGTGTTGGGATGAAAGCTAGCCACTTTGAGCAATGTGGGAAGTGCTGGGGCAGTTTGGGACAACAGGGCCAAAATGTCACTTTCACAGTCCCAAAGTGCCATTTTAACAGTAAAAAAAAAACAGATTCATTTTGCTTAGCTTAGTCTGTAACTTGAAAACTATGTACCGTATGGCCCTATAAACTGTGTTGGGATGAAAGCTAGCCACTTTGAGCAATGTGGGAAGTGCTGGGGCAGTTTGGGACAACAGGGCCAAAATGTCACTTTCACAGTCCCAAAGTGCCATTTTCACAGTAAAAAGGCCTGGTTCACTTTTGCTTAGCTTAGTCTGTAACTTGAAAACTATGTACCGTATGGCCCTATAAACTGTGTTGGGATGAAAGCTAGCCACTTTGAGCAATGTGGGAAGTGCTGGGGCAGTTTGGGACAACAGGGCCAAAATGTCACTTTCACAGTCCCAAAGTGCCATTTTCACAGTAAAAAAAAACAGATTCATTTTGCTTAGCTTAGTCTGTAACTTGAAAACTATGTACCGTATGGCCCTATAAACTGTGTTGGGATGAAAGCTAGCCACTTTGAGCAATGTGGGAAGTGCTGGGGCAGTTTGGGACAACAGGGCCAAAATGTCACTTTCACAGTCCCAAAGTGCCGTTTTCACAGTAAAAAAAAAAAGATTCATTTTGCTTAGCTTTGTCTGTAACTTGAAAACTATGTACCGTATGGCCCTATAAACTGTGTTGGGATGAAAGCTAGCCACTTTGAGCAATGTGGGAAGTGCTGGGGCAGTTTGGGACAACAGGGCCAAAATGTCACTTTCACAGTCCCAAAGTGCCATTTTCACAGTAAAAAGGCCTGGTTCACTTTTGCTTAGCTTAGTCTGTAACTTGAAAACTTGTACCGTATGGCCCTATAAACTGTGTTGGGATGAAAGCTAGCCACTTTGAGCAATGTGGGAAGTGCTGGGGCAGTTTGGGACAACAGGGCCAAAATGTCACTTTCACAGTCCCAAAGTGCCATTTTCACAGTAAAAAGGCCTGGTTCACTTTTGCTTAGCTTAGTCTGTAACTTGAAAACTATGTACCGTATGGCCCTATAAACTGTGTTGGGATGAAAGCTAGCCACTTTGAGCAATGTGGGAAGTGCTGGGGCAGTTTGGGACAACAGGGCCAAAATGTCACTTTAACAGTCCCAAAGTGCCATTTTCACAGTAAAAAGGCCTGGTTCACTTTTGCTTAGCTTAGTCTGTAACTTGAAAACTATGTACCGTATGGCCCTATAAACTGTGTTGGGATGAAAGCTAGCCACTTTGAGCAATGTGGGAAGTGCTGGGGCAGTTTGGGACAACAGGGCCAAAATGTCACTTTCACAGTCCCAAAGTGCCATTTTCACAGTAAAAAGGCCTGGTTCACTTTTGCTTAGCTTAGTCTGTAACTTGAAAACTATGTACCGTATGGCCCTATAAACTGTGTTGGGATGAAAGCTAGCCACTTTGAGCAATGTGGGAAGTGCTGGGGCAGTTTGGGACAACAGGGCCAAAATGTCACTTTCACAGTCCCAAAGTGCCATTTTCACAGTAAAAAGGCCTGGTTCACTTTTGCTTAGCTTAGTCTGTAACTTGAAAACTATGTACCGTATGGCCCTATAAACTGTGTTGGGATGAAAGCTAGCCACTTTGAGCAATGTGGGAAGTGCTGGGGCAGTTTGGGACAACAGGGCCAAAATGTCACTTTCACAGTCCCAAAGTGCCATTTTCACAGTAAAAAGGCCTGGTTCACTTTTGCTTAGCTTAGTCTGTAACTTGAAAACTATGTACCGTATGGCCCTATAAACTGTGTTGGGATGAAAGCTAGCCACTTTGAGCAGTGTGGGAAGTGCTGGGGCAGTTTGGGACAACAGGGCCAAAATGTCACTTTCACAGTCCCAAAGTGCCATTTTCACAGTAAAAAGGCCTGGTTCACTTTTGCTTAGCTTAGTCTGTAACTTGAAAACTATGTACCGTATGGCCCTATAAACTGTGTTGGGATGAAAGCTAGCCACTTTGAGCATTGTGGCAAGAGCTGGGGCAGTTTGGGACAACAGGGAACGAACAGGGCCAAAATGTCACTTTCACAGTCCCAAAGTGCCATTTTCACAGTAAAAAGGCCTGGTTCACTTTTGCTTAGCTTAGTCTGTAACTTGAAAACTATGTACCGTATGGCCCTATAAACTGTGTTGGGATGAAAGCTAGCCACTTTGAGCAATGTGGGAAGTGCTGGGGCAGTTTGGGACAATAGGGCCAAAATGTCACTTTCACAGTCCCAAAGTGCCATTTTCACAGTAAAAAGGCCTGGTTCACTTTTGCTTAGCTTAGTCTGTAACTTGAAAACTATGTACCGTATGGCCCTATAAACTGTGTTGGGATGAAAGCTAGCCACTTTGAGCAATGTGGGAAGTGCTGGGGCAGTTTGGGACAACAGGGCCAAAATGTCACTTTCACAGTCCCAAAGTGCCATTTTCACAGTAAAAAGGCCTGGTTCACTTTTGCTTAGCTTAGTCTGTAACTTGAAAACTATGTACCGTATGGCCCTATAAACTGTGTTGGGATGAAAGCTAGCCACTTTGAGCAATGTGGGAAGTGCTGGGGCAGTTTGGGACAACAGGGCCAAAATGTCACTTTCACAGTCCCAAAGTGCCGTTTTCACAGTAAAAAGGCCTGGTTCACTTTTGCTTAGCTTAGTCTGTAACTTGAAAACTATGTACCGTATGGCCCTATAAACTGTGTTGGGATGAAAGCTAGCCACTTTGAGCAGTGTGGGAAGTGCTGGGGCAGTTTGGGACAACAGGGCCAAAATGTCACTTTCACAGTCCCAAAGTGCCATTTTCACAGTAAAAAGGCCTGGTTCACTTTTGCTTAGCTTAGTCTGTAACTTGAAAACTATGTACCGTATGGCCCTATAAACTGTGTTGGGATGAAAGCTAGCCACTTTGAGCATTGTGGCAAGAGCTGGGGCAGTTTGGGACAACAGGGAACGAACAGGGCCAAAATGTCACTTTCACAGTCCCAAAGTGCCATTTTCACAGTAAAAAGGCCTGGTTCACTTTTGCTTAGCTTAGTCTGTAACTTGAAAACTATGTACCGTATGGCCCTATAAACTGTGTTGGGATGAAAGCTAGCCACTTTGAGCAATGTGGGAAGTGCTGGGGCAGTTTGGGACAACAGGGCCAAAATGTCACTTTCACAGTCCCAAAGTGCCATTTTCACAGTAAAAAGGCCTGGTTCACTTTTGCTTAGCTTAGTCTGTAACTTGAAAACTATGTACCGTATGGCCCTATAAACTGTGTTGGGATGAAAGCTAGCCACTTTGAGCAATGTGGGAAGTGCTGGGGCAGTTTGGGACAACAGGGCCAAAATGTCACTTTCACAGTCCCAAAGTGCCATTTTCACAGTAAAAAGGCCTGGTTCACTTTTGCTTAGCTTAGTCTGTAACTTGAAAACTATGTACCGTATGGCCCTATAAACTGTGTTGGGATGAAAGCTAGCCACTTTGAGCAATGTGGGAAGTGCTGGGGCAGTTTGGGACAACAGGGCCAAAATGTCACTTTCACAGTCCCAAAGTGCCATTTTCACAGTAAAAAGGCCTGGTTCACTTTTGCTTAGCTTAGTCTGTAACTTGAAAACTATGTACCGTATGGCCCTATAAACTGTGTTGGGATGAAAGCTAGCCACTTTGAGCAATGTGGGAAGTGCTGGGGCAGTTTGGGACAACAGGGCCAAAATGTCACTTTCACAGTCCCAAAGTGCCATTTTCACAGTAAAAAGGCCTGGTTCACTTTTGCTTAGCTTAGTCTGTAACTTGAAAACTATGTACCGTATGGCCCTATAAACTGTGTTGGGATGAAAGCTAGCCACTTTGAGCAATGTGGGAAGTGCTGGGGCAGTTTGGGACAACAGGGCCAAAATGTCACTTTCACAGTCCCAAAGTGCCATTTTCACAGTAAAAAGGCCTGGTTCACTTTTGCTTAGCTTAGTCTGTAACTTGAAAACTATGTACCGTATGGCCCTATAAACTGTGTTGGGATGAAAGCTAGCCACTTTGAGCAATGTGGGAAGTGCTGGGGCAGTTTGGGACAACAGGGCCAAAATGTCACTTTCACAGTCCCAAAGTGCCATTTTCACAGTAAAAAGGCCTGGTTCACTTTTGCTTAGCTTAGTCTGTAACTTGAAAACTATGTACCGTATGGCCCTATAAACTGTGTTGGGATGAAAGCTAGCCACTTTGAGCAATGTGGGAAGTGCTGGGGCAGTTTGGGACAACAGGGCCAAAATGTCACTTTCACAGTCCCAAAGTGCCGTTTTCACAGTAAAAAAAAAAGATTCATTTTGCTTAGCTTAGTCTGTAACTTGAAAACTATGTACCGTATGGCCCGTTGGGATGAAAGCTAGCCACTTTGAGCATTGTGGCAAGAGCTGGGGCAGTTTGGGACAACAGGGAACGAACAGGGCCAAAATGTCACTTTCACAGTCCCAAAGTGCCATTTTCACAGTAAAAAGGCCTGGTTCACTTTTGCTTAGCTTAGTCTGTAACTTGAAAACTATGTACCGTATGGCCCTATAAACTGTGTTGGGATGAAAGCTAGCCACTTTGAGCAATGTGGAAAGTGCTGGGGCAGTTTGGGACAACAGGGCCAAAATGTCACTTTCACAGTCCCAAAGTGCCATTTTCACAGTAAAAAGGCCTGGTTCACTTTTGCTTAGCTTAGTCTGTAACTTGAAAACTATGTACCGTATGGCCCTATAAACTGTGTTGGGATGAAAGCTAGCCACTTTGAGCAGTGTGGGAAGTGCTGGGGCAGTTTGGGACAACAGGGCCAAAATGTCACTTTCACAGTCCCAAAGTGCCATTTTCACAGTAAAAAGGCCTGGTTCACTTTTGCTTAGCTTAGTCTGTAACTTGAAAACTATGTACCGTATGGCCCTATAAACTGTGTTGGGATGAAAGCTAGCCACTTTGAGCATTGTGGCAAGAGCTGGGGCAGTTTGGGACAACAGGGAACGAACAGGGCCAAAATGTCACTTTCACAGTCCCAAAGTGCCATTTTCACAGTAAAAAGGCCTGGTTCACTTTTGCTTAGCTTAGTCTGTAACTTGAAAACTATGTACCGTATGGCCCTATAAACTGTGTTGGGATGAAAGCTAGCCACTTTGAGCAATGTGGGAAGTGCTGGGGCAGTTTGGGACAACAGGGCCAAAATGTCACTTTCACAGTCCCAAAGTGCCATTTTCACAGTAAAAAGGCCTGGTTCACTTTTGCTTAGCTTAGTCTGTAACTTGAAAACTATGTACCGTATGGCCCTATAAACTGTGTTGGGATGAAAGCTAGCCACTTTGAGCAATGTGGGAAGTGCTGGGGCAGTTTGGGACAACAGGGCCAAAATGTCACTTTCACAGTCCCAAAGTGCCGTTTTCACAGTAAAAAAAAAAAGATTAATTTTGCTTAGCTTAGTCTGTAACTTGAAAACTATGTACCGTATGGCCCTATAAACTGTGTTGGGATGAAAGCTAGCCACTTTGAGCAATGTGGGAAGTGCTGGGGCAGTTTGGGACAACAGGGCCAAAATGTCACTTTCACAGTCCCAAAGTGCCATTTTCACAGTAAAAAGGCCTGGTTCACTTTTGCTTAGCTTAGTCTGTAACTTGAAAACTATGTACCGTATGGCCCTATAAACTGTGTTGGGATGAAAGCTAGCCACTTTGAGCTATGTGGGAAGTGCTGGGGCAGTTTGGGACAACAGGGCCAAAATGTCACTTTCACAGTCCCAAAGTGCCATTTTCACAGTAAAAAGGCCTGGTTCACTTTTGCTTAGCTTAGTCTGTAACTTGAAAACTATGTACCGTATGGCCCTATAAACTGTGTTGGGATGAAAGCTAGCCACTTTGAGCAGTGTGGGAAGTGCTGGGGCAGTTTGGGACAACAGGGCCAAAATGTCACTTTCACAGTCCCAAAGTGCCATTTTCACAGTAAAAAGGCCTGGTTCACTTTTGCTTAGCTTAGTCTGTAACTTGAAAACTATGTACCGTATGGCCCTATAAACTGTGTTGGGATGAAAGCTAGCCACTTTGAGCATTGTGGCAAGAGCTGGGGCAGTTTGGGACAACAGGGAACGAACAGGGCCAAAATGTCACTTTCACAGTCCCAAAGTGCCATTTTCACAGTAAAAAGGCCTGGTTCACTTTTGCTTAGCTTAGTCTGTAACTTGAAAACTATGTACCGTATGGCCCTATAAACTGTGTTGGGATGAAAGCTAGCCACTTTGAGCAATGTGGGAAGTGCTGGGGCAGTTTGGGACAACAGGGCCAAAATGTCACTTTCACAGTCCCAAAGTGCCATTTTCACAGTAAAAAGGCCTGGTTCACTTTTGCTTAGCTTAGTCTGTAACTTGAAAACTATGTACCGTATGGCCCTATAAACTGTGTTGGGATGAAAGCTAGCCACTTTGAGCAATGTGGGAAGTGCTGGGGCAGTTTGGGACAACAGGGCCAAAATGTCACTTTCACAGTCCCAAAGTGCCATTTTCACAGTAAAAAGGCCTGGTTCACTTTTGCTTAGCTTAGTCTGTAACTTGAAAACTATGTACCGTATGGCCCTATAAACTGTGTTGGGATGAAAGCTAGCCACTTTGAGCAATGTGGGAAGTGCTGGGGCAGTTTGGGACAACAGGGCCAAAATGTCACTTTCACAGTCCCAAAGTGCCGTTTTCACAGTAAAAAAAAAAAGATTCATTTTGCTTAGCTTAGTCTGTAACTTGAAAACTATGTACCGTATGGCCCTATAAACTGTGTTGGGATGAAAGCTAGCCACTTTGAGCAATGTGGGAAGTGCTGGGGCAGTTTGGGACAACAGGGCCAAAATGTCACTTTCACAGTCCCAAAGTGCCATTTTCACAGTAAAAAGGCCTGGTTCACTTTTGCTTAGCTTAGTCTGTAACTTGAAAACTATGTACCGTATGGCCCTATAAACTGTGTTGGGATGAAAGCTAGCCACTTTGAGCAATGTGGGAAGTGCTGGGGCAGTTTGGGACAACAGGGCCAAAATGTCACTTTCACAGTCCCAAAGTGCCATTTTCACAGTAAAAAGGCCTGGTTCACTTTTGCTTAGCTTAGTCTGTAACTTGAAAACTATGTACCGTATGGCCCTATAAACTGTGTTGGGATGAAAGCTAGCCACTTTGAGCAATGTGGGAAGTGCTGGGGCAGTTTGGGACAACAGGGCCAAAATGTCACTTTCACAGTCCCAAAGTGCCATTTTCACAGTAAAAAAAAACAGATTCATTTTGCTTAGCTTAGTCTGTAACTTGAAAACTATGTACCGTATGGCCCTATAAACTGTGTTGGGATGAAAGCTAGCCACTTTGAGCAATGTGGGAAGTGCTGGGGCAGTTTGGGACAACAGGGCCAAAATGTCACTTTCACAGTCCCAAAGTGCCATTTTCACAGTAAAAAGGCCTGGTTCACTTTTGCTTAGCTTAGTCTGTAACTTGAAAACTATGTACCGTATGGCCCTATAAACTGTGTTGGGATGAAAGCTAGCCACTTTGAGCAATGTGGGAAGTGCTGGGGCAGTTTGGGACAACAGGGCCAAAATGTCACTTTCACAGTCCCAAAGTGCCATTTTCACAGTAAAAAAAAACAGATTCATTTTGCTTAGCTTAGTCTGTAACTTGAAAACTATGTACCGTATGGCCCTATAAACTGTGTTGGGATGAAAGCTAGCCACTTTGAGCAATGTGGGAAGTGCTGGGGCAGTTTGGGACAACAGGGCCAAAATGTCACTTTCACAGTCCCAAAGTGCCGTTTTCACAGTAAAAAAAAAAGATTCATTTTGCTTAGCTTTGTCTGTAACTTGAAAACTATGTACCGTATGGCCCTATAAACTGTGTTGGGATGAAAGCTAGCCACTTTGAGCAATGTGGGAAGTGCTGGGGCAGTTTGGGACAACAGGGCCAAAATGTCACTTTCACAGTCCCAAAGTGCCATTTTCACAGTAAAAAGGCCTGGTTCACTTTTGCTTAGCTTAGTCTGTAACTTGAAAACTATGTACCGTATGGCCCTATAAACTGTGTTGGGATGAAAGCTAGCCACTTTGAGCAATGTGGGAAGTGCTGGGGCAGTTTGGGACAACAGGGCCAAAATGTCACTTTCACAGTCCCAAAGTGCCATTTTCACAGTAAAAAGGCCTGGTTCACTTTTGCTTAGCTTAGTCTGTAACTTGAAAACTATGTACCGTATGGCCCTATAAACTGTGTTGGGATGAAAGCTAGCCACTTTGAGCAATGTGGGAAGTGCTGGGGCAGTTTGGGACAACAGGGCCAAAATGTCACTTTCACAGTCCCAAAGTGCCGTTTTCACAGTAAAAAAAAAAAGATTCATTTTGCTTAGCTTAGTCTGTAACTTGAAAACTATGTACCGTATGGCCCTATAAACTGTGTTGGGATGAAAGCTAGCCACTTTGAGCAATGTGGGAAGTGCTGGGGCAGTTTGGGACAACAGGGCCAAAATGTCACTTTCACAGTCCCAAAGTGCCATTTTCACAGTAAAAAAAAACAGATTCATTTTGCTTAGCTTAGTCTGTAACTTGAAAACTATGTACCGTATGGCCCTATAAACTGTGTTGGGATGAAAGCTAGCCACTTTGAGCAATGTGGGAAGTGCTGGGGCAGTTTGGGACAACAGGGCCAAAATGTCACTTTCACAGTCCCAAAGTGCCATTTTCACAGTAAAAAGGCCTGGTTCACTTTTGCTTAGCTTAGTCTGTAACTTGAAAACTATGTACCGTATGGCCCTATAAACTGTGTTGGGATGAAAGCTAGCCACTTTGAGCAATGTGGGAAGTGCTGGGGCAGTTTGGGACAACAGGGCCAAAATGTCACTTTCACAGTCCCAAAGTGCCATTTTCACAGTAAAAAAAAAACAGATTCATTTTGCTTAGCTTAGTCTGTAACTTGAAAACTATGTACCGTATGGCCCTATAAACTGTGTTGGGATGAAAGCTAGCCACTTTGAGCAATGTGGGAAGTGCTGGGGCAGTTTGGGACAACAGGGCCAAAATGTCACTTTCACAGTCCCAAAGTGCCATTTTCACAGTAAAAAGGCCTGGTTCACTTTTGCTTAGCTTAGTCTGTAACTTGAAAACTATGTACCGTATGGCCCTATAAACTGTGTTGGGATGAAAGCTAGCCACTTTGAGCAATGTGGGAAGTGCTGGGGCAGTTTGGGACAACAGGGCCAAAATGTCACTTTCACAGTCCCAAAGTGCCATTTTCACAGTAAAAAGGCCTGGTTCACTTTTGCTTAGCTTAGTCTGTAACTTGAAAACTATGTACCGTATGGCCCTATAAACTGTGTTGGGATGAAAGCTAGCCACTTTGAGCAATGTGGGAAGTGCTGGGGCAGTTTGGGACAACAGGGCCAAAATGTCACTTTCACAGTCCCAAAGTGCCGTTTTCACAGTAAAAAAAAAAAGATTCATTTTGCTTAGCTTAGTCTGTAACTTGAAAACTATGTACCGTATGGCCCTATAAACTGTGTTGGGATGAAAGCTAGCCACTTTGAGCAATGTGGGAAGTGCTGGGGCAGTTTGGGACAACAGGGCCAAAATGTCACTTTCACAGTCCCAAAGTGCCATTTTCACAGTAAAAAGGCCTGGTTCACTTTTGCTTAGCTTAGTCTGTAACTTGAAAACTATGTACCGTATGGCCCTATAAACTGTGTTGGGATGAAAGCTAGCCACTTTGAGCAATGTGGGAAGTGCTGGGGCAGTTTGGGACAACAGGGCCAAAATGTCACTTTCACAGTCCCAAAGTGCCATTTTCACAGTAAAAAGGCCTGGTTCACTTTTGCTTAGCTTAGTCTGTAACTTGAAAACTATGTACCGTATGGCCCTATAAACTGTGTTGGGATGAAAGCTAGCCACTTTGAGCAATGTGGGAAGTGCTGGGGCAGTTTGGGACAACAGGGCCAAAATGTCACTTTCACAGTCCCAAAGTGCCATTTTCACAGTAAAAAAAAAACAGATTCATTTTGCTTAGCTTAGTCTGTAACTTGAAAACTATGTACCGTATGGCCCTATAAACTGTGTTGGGATGAAAGCTAGCCACTTTGAGCAATGTGGGAAGTGCTGGGGCAGTTTGGGACAACAGGGCCAAAATGTCACTTTCACAGTCCCAAAGTGCCATTTTCACAGTAAAAAGGCCTGGTTCACTTTTGCTTAGCTTAGTCTGTAACTTGAAAACTATGTACCGTATGGCCCTATAAACTGTGTTGGGATGAAAGCTAGCCACTTTGAGCAATGTGGGAAGTGCTGGGGCAGTTTGGGACAACAGGGCCAAAATGTCACTTTCACAGTCCCAAAGTGCCATTTTCACAGTAAAAAAAAACAGATTCATTTTGCTTAGCTTAGTCTGTAACTTGAAAACTATGTACCGTATGGCCCTATAAACTGTGTTGGGATGAAAGCTAGCCACTTTGAGCAATGTGGGAAGTGCTGGGGCAGTTTGGGACAACAGGGCCAAAATGTCACTTTCACAGTCCCAAAGTGCCGTTTTCACAGTAAAAAAAAAAAGATTCATTTTGCTTAGCTTTGTCTGTAACTTGAAAACTATGTACCGTATGGCCCTATAAACTGTGTTGGGATGAAAGCTAGCCACTTTGAGCAATGTGGGAAGTGCTGGGGCAGTTTGGGACAACAGGGCCAAAATGTCACTTTCACAGTCCCAAAGTGCCATTTTCACAGTAAAAAGGCCTGGTTCACTTTTGCTTAGCTTAGTCTGTAACTTGAAAACTATGTACCGTATGGCCCTATAAACTGTGTTGGGATGAAAGCTAGCCACTTTGAGCAATGTGGGAAGTGCTGGGGCAGTTTGGGACAACAGGGCCAAAATGTCACTTTCACAGTCCCAAAGTGCCATTTTCACAGTAAAAAGGCCTGGTTCACTTTTGCTTAGCTTAGTCTGTAACTTGAAAACTATGTACCGTATGGCCCTATAAACTGTGTTGGGATGAAAGCTAGCCACTTTGAGCATTGTGGCAAGAGCTGGGGCAGTTTGGGACAACAGGGAACGAACAGGGCCAAAATGTCACTTTCACAGTCCCAAAGTGCCATTTTCACAGTAAAAAGGCCTGGTTCACTTTTGCTTAGCTTAGTCTGTAACTTGAAAACTATGTACCGTATGGCCCTATAAACTGTGTTGGGATGAAAGCTAGCCACTTTGAGCAATGTGGAAAGTGCTGGGGCAGTTTGGGACAACAGGGCCAAAATGTCACTTTCACAGTCCCAAAGTGCCATTTTCACAGTAAAAAGGCCTGGTTCACTTTTGCTTAGCTTAGTCTGTAACTTGAAAACTATGTACCGTATGGCCCTATAAACTGTGTTGGGATGAAAGCTAGCCACTTTGAGCAATGTGGGAAGTGCTGGGGCAGTTTGGGACAACAGGGCCAAAATGTCACTTTCACAGTCCCAAAGTGCCATTTTCACAGTAAAAAGGCCTGGTTCACTTTTGCTTAGCTTAGTCTGTAACTTGAAAACTATGTACCGTATGGCCCTATAAACTGTGTTGGGATGAAAGCTAGCCACTTTGAGCAGTGTGGGAAGTGCTGGGGCAGTTTGGGACAACAGGGCCAAAATGTCACTTTCACAGTCCCAAAGTGCCATTTTCACAGTAAAAAGGCCTGGTTCACTTTTGCTTAGCTTAGTCTGTAACTTGAAAACTATGTACCGTATGGCCCTATAAACTGTGTTGGGATGAAAGCTAGCCACTTTGAGCATTGTGGCAAGAGCTGGGGCAGTTTGGGACAACAGGGAACGAACAGGGCCAAAATGTCACTTTCACAGTCCCAAAGTGCCATTTTCACAGTAAAAAGGCCTGGTTCACTTTTGCTTAGCTTAGTCTGTAACTTGAAAACTATGTACCGTATGGCCCTATAAACTGTGTTGGGATGAAAGCTAGCCACTTTGAGCAATGTGGGAAGTGCTGGGGCAGTTTGGGACAACAGGGCCAAAATGTCACTTTCACAGTCCCAAAGTGCCATTTTCACAGTAAAAAGGCCTGGTTCACTTTTGCTTAGCTTAGTCTGTAACTTGAAAACTATGTACCGTATGGCCCTATAAACTGTGTTGGGATGAAAGCTAGCCACTTTGAGCAATGTGGGAAGTGCTGGGGCAGTTTGGGACAACAGGGCCAAAATGTCACTTTCACAGTCCCAAAGTGCCGTTTTCACAGTAAAAAAAAAAAGATTCATTTTGCTTAGCTTAGTCTGTAACTTGAAAACTATGTACCGTATGGACCTATAAACTGTGTTGGGATGAAAGCTAGCCACTTTGAGCAATGTGGGAAGTGCTGGGGCAGTTTGGGACAACAGGGCCAAAATGTCACTTTCACAGTCCCAAAGTGCCATTTTCACAGTAAAAAGGCCTGGTTCACTTTTGCTTAGCTTAGTCTGTAACTTGAAAACTATGTACCGTATGGCCCTATAAACTGTGTTGGGATGAAAGCTAGCCACTTTGAGCAATGTGGGAAGTGCTGGGGCAGTTTGGGACAACAGGGCCAAAATGTCACTTTCACAGTCCCAAAGTGCCATTTTCACAGTAAAAAGGCCTGGTTCACTTTTGCTTAGCTTAGTCTGTAACTTGAAAACTATGTACCGTATGGCCCTATAAACTGTGTTGGGATGAAAGCTAGCCACTTTGAGCAATGTGGGAAGTGCTGGGGCAGTTTGGGACAACAGGGCCAAAATGTCACTTTCACAGTCCCAAAGTGCCGTTTTCACAGTAAAAAAAAAAAGATTCATTTTGCTTAGCTTAGTCTGTAACTTGAAAACTATGTACCGTATGGCCCTATAAACTGTGTTGGGATGAAAGCTAGCCACTTTGAGCAATGTGGGAAGGGCTGGGGCAGTTTGGGACAACAGGGCCAAAATGTCACTTTCACAGTCCCAAAGTGCCATTTTCACAGTAAAAAGGCCTGGTTCACTTTTGCTTAGCTTAGTCTGTAACTTGAAAACTATGTACCGTATGGCCCTATAAACTGTGTTGGGATGAAAGCTAGCCACTTTGAGCAATGTGGGAAGTGCTGGGGCAGTTTGGGACAACAGGGCCAAAATGTCACTTTCACAGTCCCAAAGTGCCATTTTCACAGTAAAAAGGCCTGGTTCACTTTTGCTTAGCTTAGTCTGTAACTTGAAAACTATGTACCGTATGGCCCTATAAACTGTGTTGGGATGAAAGCTAGCCACTTTGAGCAATGTGGGAAGTGCTGGGGCAGTTTGGGACAACAGGGCCAAAATGTCACTTTCACAGTCCCAAAGTGCCATTTTCACAGTAAAAAAAAAACAGATTCATTTTGCTTAGCTTAGTCTGTAACTTGAAAACTATGTACCGTATGGCCCTATAAACTGTGTTGGGATGAAAGCTAGCCACTTTGAGCAATGTGGGAAGTGCTGGGGCAGTTTGGGACAACAGGGCCAAAATGTCACTTTCACAGTCCCAAAGTGCCATTTTCACAGTAAAAAGGCCTGGTTCACTTTTGCTTAGCTTAGTCTGTAACTTGAAAACTATGTACCGTATGGCCCTATAAACTGTGTTGGGATGAAAGCTAGCCACTTTGAGCAATGTGGGAAGTGCTGGGGCAGTTTGGGACAACAGGGCCAAAATGTCACTTTCACAGTCCCAAAGTGCCATTTTCACAGTAAAAAAAAACAGATTCATTTTGCTTAGCTTAGTCTGTAACTTGAAAACTATGTACCGTATGGCCCTATAAACTGTGTTGGGATGAAAGCTAGCCACTTTGAGCAATGTGGGAAGTGCTGGGGCAGTTTGGGACAACAGGGCCAAAATGTCACTTTCACAGTCCCAAAGTGCCGTTTTCACAGTAAAAAAAAAAAGATTCATTTTGCTTAGCTTTGTCTGTAACTTGAAAACTATGTACCGTATGGCCCTATAAACTGTGTTGGGATGAAAGCTAGCCACTTTGAGCAATGTGGGAAGTGCTGGGGCAGTTTGGGACAACAGGGCCAAAATGTCACTTTCACAGTCCCAAAGTGCCATTTTCACAGTAAAAAGGCCTGGTTCACTTTTGCTTAGCTTAGTCTGTAACTTGAAAACTATGTACCGTATGGCCCTATAAACTGTGTTGGGATGAAAGCTAGCCACTTTGAGCAATGTGGGAAGTGCTGGGGCAGTTTGGGACAACAGGGCCAAAATGTCACTTTCACAGTCCCAAAGTGCCATTTTCACAGTAAAAAGGCCTGGTTCACTTTTGCTTAGCTTAGTCTGTAACTTGAAAACTATGTACCGTATGGCCCTATAAACTGTGTTGGGATGAAAGCTAGCCACTTTGAGCATTGTGGCAAGAGCTGGGGCAGTTTGGGACAACAGGGAACGAACAGGGCCAAAATGTCACTTTCACAGTCCCAAAGTGCCATTTTCACAGTAAAAAGGCCTGGTTCACTTTTGCTTAGCTTAGTCTGTAACTTGAAAACTATGTACCGTATGGCCCTATAAACTGTGTTGGGATGAAAGCTAGCCACTTTGAGCAATGTGGGAAGTGCTGGGGCAGTTTGGGACAACAGGGCCAAAATGTCACTTTCACAGTCCCAAAGTGCCATTTTCACAGTAAAAAGGCCTGGTTCACTTTTGCTTAGCTTAGTCTGTAACTTGAAAACTATGTACCGTATGGCCCTATAAACTGTGTTGGGATGAAAGCTAGCCACTTTGAGCAATGTGGGAAGTGCTGGGGCAGTTTGGGACAACAGGGCCAAAATGTCACTTTCACAGTCCCAAAGTGCCATTTTCACAGTAAAAAGGCCTGGTTCACTTTTGCTTAGCTTAGTCTGTAACTTGAAAACTATGTACCGTATGGCCCTATAAACTGTGTTGGGATGAAAGCTAGCCACTTTGAGCAATGTGGGAAGTGCTGGGGCAGTTTGGGACAACAGGGCCAAAATGTCACTTTCACAGTCCCAAAGTGCCATTTTCACAGTAAAAAGGCCTGGTTCACTTTTGCTTAGCTTAGTCTGTAACTTGAAAACTATGTACCGTATGGCCCTATAAACTGTGTTGGGATGAAAGCTAGCCACTTTGAGCAATGTGGGAAGTGCTGGGGCAGTTTGGGACAACAGGGCCAAAATGTCACTTTCACAGTCCCAAAGTGCCATTTTCACAGTAAAAAGGCCTGGTTCACTTTTGCTTAGCTTAGTCTGTAACTTGAAAACTATGTACCGTATGGCCCTATAAACTGTGTTGGGATGAAAGCTAGCCACTTTGAGCAATGTGGGAAGTGCTGGGGCAGTTTGGGACAACAGGGCCAAAATGTCACTTTCACAGTCCCAAAGTGCCATTTTCACAGTAAAAAGGCCTGGTTCACTTTTGCTTAGCTTAGTCTGTAACTTGAAAACTATGTACCGTATGGCCCTATAAACTGTGTTGGGATGAAAGCTAGCCACTTTGAGCAGTGTGGGAAGTGCTGGGGCAGTTTGGGACAACAGGGCCAAAATGTCACTTTCACAGTCCCAAAGTGCCATTTCACAGTCCCAAAGTGCCGTTTTCACAGTAAAAAAAAAAAGATTCATTTTGCTTAGCTTAGTCTGTAACTTGAAAACTATGTACCGTATGGCCCTATAAACTGTGTTGGGATGAAAGCTAGCCACTTTGAGCAATGTGGGAAGTGCTGGGGCAGTTTGGGACAACAGGGCCAAAATGTCACTTTCACAGTCCCAAAGTGCCATTTTCACAGTAAAAAGGCCTGGTTCACTTTTGCTTAGCTTAGTCTGTAACTTGAAAACTATGTACCGTATGGCCCTATAAACTGTGTTGGGATGAAAGCTAGCCACTTTGAGCAATGTGGGAAGTGCTGGGGCAGTTTGGGACAACAGGGCCAAAATGTCACTTTCACAGTCCCAAAGTGCCATTTTCACAGTAAAAAGGCCTGGTTCACTTTTGCTTAGCTTAGTCTGTAACTTGAAAACTATGTACCGTATGGCCCTATAAACTGTGTTGGGATGAAAGCTAGCCACTTTGAGCATTGTGGCAAGAGCTGGGGCAGTTTGGGACAACAGGGAACGAACAGGGCCAAAATGTCACTTTCACAGTCCCAAAGTGCCATTTTCACAGTAAAAAGGCCTGGTTCACTTTTGCTTAGCTTAGTCTGTAACTTGAAAACTATGTACCGTATGGCCCTATAAACTGTGTTGGGATGAAAGCTAGCCACTTTGAGCAATGTGGGAAGTGCTGGGGCAGTTTGGGACAACAGGGCCAAAATGTCACTTTCACAGTCCCAAAGTGCCATTTTCACAGTAAAAAGGCCTGGTTCACTTTTGCTTAGCTTAGTCTGTAACTTGAAAACTATGTACCGTATGGCCCTATAAACTGTGTTGGGATGAAAGCTAGCCACTTTGAGCAATGTGGGAAGTGCTGGGGCAGTTTGGGACAACAGGGCCAAAATGTCACTTTCACAGTCCCAAAGTGCCATTTTCACAGTAAAAAGGCCTGGTTCACTTTTGCTTAGCTTAGTCTGTAACTTGAAAACTATGTACCGTATGGCCCTATAAACTGTGTTGGGATGAAAGCTAGCCACTTTGAGCAATGTGGGAAGTGCTGGGGCAGTTTGGGACAACAGGGCCAAAATGTCACTTTCACAGTCCCAAAGTGCCGTTTTCACAGTAAAAAAAAAAAGATTCATTTTGCTTAGCTTAGTCTGTAACTTGAAAACTATGTACCGTATGGCCCTATAAACTGTGTTGGGATGAAAGCTAGCCACTTTGAGCAATGTGGGAAGTGCTGGGGCAGTTTGGGACAACAGGGCCAAAATGTCACTTTCACAGTCCCAAAGTGCCATTTTCACAGTAAAAAGGCCTGGTTCACTTTTGCTTAGCTTAGTCTGTAACTTGAAAACTATGTACCGTATGGCCATATAAACTGTGTTGGGATGAAAGCTAGCCACTTTGAGCAATGTGGGAAGTGCTGGGGCAGTTTGGGACAACAGGGCCAAAATGTCACTTTCACAGTCCCAAAGTGCCATTTTCACAGTAAAAAGGCCTGGTTCACTTTTGCTTAGCTTAGTCTGTAACTTGAAAACTATGTACCGTATGGCCCTATAAACTGTGTTGGGATGAAAGCTAGCCACTTTGAGCAGTGTGGGAAGTGCTGGGGCAGTTTGGGACAACAGGGCCAAAATGTCACTTTCACAGTCCCAAAGTGCCATTTTCACAGTAAAAAGGCCTGGTTCACTTTTGCTTAGCTTAGTCTGTAACTTGAAAACTATGTACCGTATGGCCCTATAAACTGTGTTGGGATGAAAGCTAGCCACTTTGAGCATTGTGGCAAGAGCTGGGGCAGTTTGGGACAACAGGGAACGAACAGGGCCAAAATGTCACTTTCACAGTCCCAAAGTGCCATTTTCACAGTAAAAAGGCCTGGTTCACTTTTGCTTAGCTTAGTCTGTAACTTGAAAACTATGTACCGTATGGCCCTATAAACTGTGTTGGGATGAAAGCTAGCCACTTTGAGCAATGTGGGAAGTGCTGGGGCAGTTTGGGACAACAGGGCCAAAATGTCACTTTCACAGTCCCAAAGTGCCATTTTCACAGTAAAAAGGCCTGGTTCACTTTTGCTTAGCTTAGTCTGTAACTTGAAAACTATGTACCGTATGGCCCTATAAACTGTGTTGGGATGAAAGCTAGCCACTTTGAGCAATGTGGGAAGTGCTGGGGCAGTTTGGGACAACAGGGCCAAAATGTCACTTTCACAGTCCCAAAGTGCCATTTTCACAGTAAAAAGGCCTGGTTCACTTTTGCTTAGCTTAGTCTGTAACTTGAAAACTATGTACCGTATGGCCCTATAAACTGTGTTGGGATGAAAGCTAGCCACTTTGAGCAATGTGGGAAGTGCTGGGGCAGTTTGGGACAACAGGGCCAAAATGTCACTTTCACAGTCTCCCAAAGTGCCGTTTTCACAGTAAAAAAAAAAGATTCATTTTGCTTAGCTTAGTCTGTAACTTGAAAACTATGTACCGTATGGCCCTATAAACTGTGTTGGGATGAAAGCTAGCCACTTTGAGCAATGTGGGAAGTGCTGGGGCAGTTTGGGACAACAGGGCCAAAATGTCACTTTCACAGTCCCAAAGTGCCATTTTCACAGTAAAAAGGCCTGGTTCACTTTTGCTTAGCTTAGTCTGTAACTTGAAAACTATGTACCGTATGGCCCTATAAACTGTGTTGGGATGAAAGCTAGCCACTTTGAGCAATGTGGGAAGTGCTGGGGCAGTTTGGGACAACAGGGCCAAAATGTAAGTGCCATTTTCACAGTAAAAAGGCCTGGTTCACTTTTGCTTAGCTTAGTCTGTAACTTGAAAACTATGTACCGTATGGCCCTATAAACTGTGTTGGGATGAAAGCTATAGCCACTTTGAGCATTGTGGCAAGAGCTGGGGCAGTTTGGGACAACAGGGAACGAACAGGGCCAAAATGTCACTTTCACAGTCCCAAAGTGCCATTTTCACAGTAAAAAGGCCTGGTTCACTTTTGCTTAGCTTAGTCTGTAACTTGAAAACTATGTACCGTATGGCCCTATAAACTGTGTTGGGATGAAAGCTAGCCACTTTGAGCAATGTGGAAAGTGCTGGGGCAGTTTGGGACAACAGGGCCAAAATGTCACTTTCACAGTCCCAAAGTGCCATTTTCACAGTAAAAAGGCCTGGTTCACTTTTGCTTAGCTTAGTCTGTAACTTGAAAACTATGTACCGTATGGCCCTATAAACTGTGTTGGGATGAAAGCTAGCCACTTTGAGCAATGTGGGAAGTGCTGGGGCAGTTTGGGACAACAGGGCCAAAATGTCACTTTCACAGTCCCAAAGTGCCATTTTCACAGTAAAAAGGCCTGGTTCACTTTTGCTTAGCTTAGTCTGTAACTTGAAAACTATGTACCGTATGGCCCTATAAACTGTGTTGGGATGAAAGCTAGCCACTTTGAGCAGTGTGGGAAGTGCTGGGGCAGTTTGGGACAACAGGGCCAAAATGTCACTTTCACAGTCCCAAAGTGCCATTTTCACAGTAAAAAGGCCTGGTTCACTTTTGCTTAGCTTAGTCTGTAACTTGAAAACTATGTACCGTATGGCCCTATAAACTGTGTTGGGATGAAAGCTAGCCACTTTGAGCATTGTGGCAAGAGCTGGGGCAGTTTGGGACAACAGGGAACGAACAGGGCCAAAATGTCACTTTCACAGTCCCAAAGTGCCATTTTCACAGTAAAAAGGCCTGGTTCACTTTTGCTTAGCTTAGTCTGTAACTTGAAAACTATGTACCGTATGGCCCTATAAACTGTGTTGGGATGAAAGCTAGCCACTTTGAGCAATGTGGGAAGTGCTGGGGCAGTTTGGGACAACAGGGCCAAAATGTCACTTTCACAGTCCCAAAGTGCCGTTTTCACAGTAAAAAAAAAAAGATTCATTTTGCTTAGCTTAGTCTGTAACTTGAAAACTATGTACCGTATGGCCCTATAAACTGTGTTGGGATGAAAGCTAGCCACTTTGAGCAATGTGGGAAGTGCTGGGGCAGTTTGGGACAACAGGGCCAAAATGTCACTTTCACAGTCCCAAAGTGCCATTTTCACAGTAAAAAGGCCTGGTTCACTTTTGCTTAGCTTAGTCTGTAACTTGAAAACTATGTACCGTATGGCCCTATAAACTGTGTTGGGATGAAAGCTAGCCACTTTGAGCAATGTGGGAAGTGCTGGGGCAGTTTGGGACAACAGGGCCAAAATGTCACTTTCACAGTCCCAAAGTGCCATTTTCACAGTAAAAAGGCCTGGTTCACTTTTGCTTAGCTTAGTCTGTAACTTGAAAACTATGTACCGTATGGCCCTATAAACTGTGTTGGGATGAAAGCTAGCCACTTTGAGCAGTGTGGGAAGTGCTGGGGCAGTTTGGGACAACAGGGCCAAAATGTCACTTTCACAGTCCCAAAGTGCCATTTTCACAGTAAAAAGGCCTGGTTCACTTTTGCTTAGCTTAGTCTGTAACTTGAAAACTATGTACCGTATGGCCCTATAAACTGTGTTGGGATGAAAGCTAGCCACTTTGAGCATTGTGGCAAGAGCTGGGGCAGTTTGGGACAACAGGGAACGAACAGGGCCAAAATGTCACTTTCACAGTCCCAAAGTGCCATTTTCACAGTAAAAAGGCCTGGTTCACTTTTGCTTAGCTTAGTCTGTAACTTGAAAACTATGTACCGTATGGCCCTATAAACTGTGTTGGGATGAAAGCTAGCCACTTTGAGCAATGTGGGAAGTGCTGGGGCAGTTTGGGACAACAGGGCCAAAATGTCACTTTCACAGTCCCAAAGTGCCATTTTCACAGTAAAAAGGCCTGGTTCACTTTTGCTTAGCTTAGTCTGTAACTTGAAAACTATGTACCGTATGGCCCTATAAACTGTGTTGGGATGAAAGCTAGCCACTTTGAGCAATGTGGGAAGTGCTGGGGCAGTTTGGGACAACAGGGCCAAAATGTCACTTTCACAGTCCCAAAGTGCCATTTTCACAGTAAAAAGGCCTGGTTCACTTTTGCTTAGCTTAGTCTGTAACTTGAAAACTATGTACCGTATGGCCCTATAAACTGTGTTGGGATGAAAGCTAGCCACTTTGAGCAATGTGGGAAGTGCTGGGGCAGTTTGGGACAACAGGGCCAAAATGTCACTTTCACAGTCCCAAAGTGCCGTTTTCACAGTAAAAAAAAAAAGATTCATTTTGCTTAGCTTAGTCTGTAACTTGAAAACTATGTACCGTATGGCCCTATAAACTGTGTTGGGATGAAAGCTAGCCACTTTGAGCAATGTGGGAAGTGCTGGGGCAGTTTGGGACAACAGGGCCAAAATGTCACTTTCACAGTCCCAAAGTGCCATTTTCACAGTAAAAAGGCCTGGTTCACTTTTGCTTAGCTTAGTCTGTAACTTGAAAACTATGTACCGTATGGCCCTATAAACTGTGTTGGGATGAAAGCTAGCCACTTTGAGCAATGTGGGAAGTGCTGGGGCAGTTTGGGACAACAGGGCCAAAATGTCACTTTCACAGTCCCAAAGTGCCATTTTCACAGTAAAAAGGCCTGGTTCACTTTTGCTTAGCTTAGTCTGTAACTTGAAAACTATGTACCGTATGGCCCTATAAACTGTGTTGGGATGAAAGCTAGCCACTTTGAGCAATGTGGGAAGTGCTGGGGCAGTTTGGGACAACAGGGCCAAAATGTCACTTTCACAGTCCCAAAGTGCCGTTTTCACAGTAAAAAAAAAAAGATTCATTTTGCTTAGCTTAGTCTGTAACTTGAAAACTATGTACCGTATGGCCCTATAAACTGTGTTGGGATGAAAGCTAGCCACTTTGAGCAATGTGGGAAGTGCTGGGGCAGTTTGGGACAACAGGGCCAAAATGTCACTTTCACAGTCCCAAAGTGCCATTTTCACAGTAAAAAGGCCTGGTTCACTTTTGCTTAGCTTAGTCTGTAACTTGAAAACTATGTACCGTATGGCCCTATAAACTGTGTTGGGATGAAAGCTAGCCACTTTGAGCAATGTGGGAAGTGCTGGGGCAGTTTGGGACAACAGGGCCAAAATGTCACTTTCACAGTCCCAAAGTGCCATTTTCACAGTAAAAAGGCCTGGTTCACTTTTGCTTAGCTTAGTCTGTAACTTGAAAACTATGTACCGTATGGCCCTATAAACTGTGTTGGGATGAAAGCTAGCCACTTTGAGCAATGTGGGAAGTGCTGGGGCAGTTTGGGACAACAGGGCCAAAATGTCACTTTCACAGTCCCAAAGTGCCATTTTCACAGTAAAAAAAAAACAGATTCATTTTGCTTAGCTTAGTCTGTAACTTGAAAACTATGTACCGTATGGCCCTATAAACTGTGTTGGGATGAAAGCTAGCCACTTTGAGCAATGTGGGAAGTGCTGGGGCAGTTTGGGACAACAGGGCCAAAATGTCACTTTCACAGTCCCAAAGTGCCATTTTCACAGTAAAAAGGCCTGGTTCACTTTTGCTTAGCTTAGTCTGTAACTTGAAAACTATGTACCGTATGGCCCTATAAACTGTGTTGGGATGAAAGCTAGCCACTTTGAGCAATGTGGGAAGTGCTGGGGCAGTTTGGGACAACAGGGCCAAAATGTCACTTTCACAGTCCCAAAGTGCCATTTTCACAGTAAAAAAAAACAGATTCATTTTGCTTAGCTTAGTCTGTAACTTGAAAACTATGTACCGTATGGCCCTATAAACTGTGTTGGGATGAAAGCTAGCCACTTTGAGCAATGTGGGAAGTGCTGGGGCAGTTTGGGACAACAGGGCCAAAATGTCACTTTCACAGTCCCAAAGTGCCGTTTTCACAGTAAAAAAAAAAAGATTCATTTTGCTTAGCTTTGTCTGTAACTTGAAAACTATGTACCGTATGGCCCTATAAACTGTGTTGGGATGAAAGCTAGCCACTTTGAGCAATGTGGGAAGTGCTGGGGCAGTTTGGGACAACAGGGCCAAAATGTCACTTTCACAGTCCCAAAGTGCCATTTTCACAGTAAAAAGGCCTGGTTCACTTTTGCTTAGCTTAGTCTGTAACTTGAAAACTATGTACCGTATGGCCCTATAAACTGTGTTGGGATGAAAGCTAGCCACTTTGAGCAATGTGGGAAGTGCTGGGGCAGTTTGGGACAACAGGGCCAAAATGTCACTTTCACAGTCCCAAAGTGCCATTTTCACAGTAAAAAGGCCTGGTTCACTTTTGCTTAGCTTAGTCTGTAACTTGAAAACTATGTACCGTATGGCCCTATAAACTGTGTTGGGATGAAAGCTAGCCACTTTGAGCAATGTGGGAAGTGCTGGGGCAGTTTGGGACAACAGGGCCAAAATGTCACTTTCACAGTCCCAAAGTGCCATTTTCACAGTAAAAAGGCCTGGTTCACTTTTGCTTAGCTTAGTCTGTAACTTGAAAACTATGTACCGTATGGCCCTATAAACTGTGTTGGGATGAAAGCTAGCCACTTTGAGCAATGTGGGAAGTGCTGGGGCAGTTTGGGACAACAGGGCCAAAATGTCACTTTCACAGTCCCAAAGTGCCATTTTCACAGTAAAAAAAAAACAGATTCATTTTGCTTAGC
The DNA here is from genome assembly GCF_963924005.1 of Protomyctophum bolini. NCBI lineage: Eukaryota > Metazoa > Chordata > Actinopteri > Myctophiformes > Myctophidae > Protomyctophum > Protomyctophum bolini. The sequence continues at coordinate 4,712 of NW_027665467.1, read as the reverse complement.
TTAGTCTGTAACTTGAAAACTATGTACCGTATGGCCCTATAAACTGTGTTGGGATGAAAGCTAGCCACTTTGAGCAATGTGGGAAGTGCTGGGGCAGTTTGGGACAACAGGGCCAAAATGTCACTTTCACAGTCCCAAAGTGCCATTTTCACAGTAAAAAGGCCTGGTTCACTTTTGCTTAGCTTAGTCTGTAACTTGAAAACTATGTACCGTATGGCCCTATAAACTGTGTTGGGATGAAAGCTAGCCACTTTGAGCAATGTGGGAAGTGCTGGGGCAGTTTGGGACAACAGGGCCAAAATGTCACTTTCACAGTCCCAAAGTGCCATTTTCACAGTAAAAAAAAACAGATTCATTTTGCTTAGCTTAGTCTGTAACTTGAAAACTATGTACCGTATGGCCCTATAAACTGTGTTGGGATGAAAGCTAGCCACTTTGAGCAATGTGGGAAGTGCTGGGGCAGTTTGGGACAACAGGGCCAAAATGTCACTTTCACAGTCCCAAAGTGCCGTTTTCACAGTAAAAAAAAAAAGATTCATTTTGCTTAGCTTTGTCTGTAACTTGAAAACTATGTACCGTATGGCCCTATAAACTGTGTTGGGATGAAAGCTAGCCACTTTGAGCAATGTGGGAAGTGCTGGGGCAGTTTGGGACAACAGGGCCAAAATGTCACTTTCACAGTCCCAAAGTGCCATTTTCACAGTAAAAAGGCCTGGTTCACTTTTGCTTAGCTTAGTCTGTAACTTGAAAACTATGTACCGTATGGCCCTATAAACTGTGTTGGGATGAAAGCTAGCCACTTTGAGCAATGTGGGAAGTGCTGGGGCAGTTTGGGACAACAGGGCCAAAATGTCACTTTCACAGTCCCAAAGTGCCATTTTCACAGTAAAAAGGCCTGGTTCACTTTTGCTTAGCTTAGTCTGTAACTTGAAAACTATGTACCGTATGGCCCTATAAACTGTGTTGGGATGAAAGCTAGCCACTTTGAGCAATGTGGGAAGTGCTGGGGCAGTTTGGGACAACAGGGCCAAAATGTCACTTTCACAGTCCCAAAGTGCCATTTTCACAGTAAAAAGGCCTGGTTCACTTTTGCTTAGCTTAGTCTGTAACTTGAAAACTATGTACCGTATGGCCCTATAAACTGTGTTGGGATGAAAGCTAGCCACTTTGAGCAATGTGGGAAGTGCTGGGGCAGTTTGGGACAACAGGGCCAAAATGTCACTTTCACAGTCCCAAAGTGCCATTTTCACAGTAAAAAAAAAACAGATTCATTTTGCTTAGCTTAGTCTGTAACTTGAAAACTATGTACCGTATGGCCCTATAAACTGTGTTGGGATGAAAGCTAGCCACTTTGAGCAATGTGGGAAGTGCTGGGGCAGTTTGGGACAACAGGGCCAAAATGTCACTTTCACAGTCCCAAAGTGCCATTTTCACAGTAAAAAGGCCTGGTTCACTTTTGCTTAGCTTAGTCTGTAACTTGAAAACTATGTACCGTATGGCCCTATAAACTGTGTTGGGATGAAAGCTAGCCACTTTGAGCAATGTGGGAAGTGCTGGGGCAGTTTGGGACAACAGGGCCAAAATGTCACTTTCACAGTCCCAAAGTGCCATTTTCACAGTAAAAAAAAACAGATTCATTTTGCTTAGCTTAGTCTGTAACTTGAAAACTATGTACCGTATGGCCCTATAAACTGTGTTGGGATGAAAGCTAGCCACTTTGAGCAATGTGGGAAGTGCTGGGGCAGTTTGGGACAACAGGGCCAAAATGTCACTTTCACAGTCCCAAAGTGCCGTTTTCACAGTAAAAAAAAAAGATTCATTTTGCTTAGCTTTGTCTGTAACTTGAAAACTATGTACCGTATGGCCCTATAAACTGTGTTGGGATGAAAGCTAGCCACTTTGAGCAATGTGGGAAGTGCTGGGGCAGTTTGGGACAACAGGGCCAAAATGTCACTTTCACAGTCCCAAAGTGCCATTTTCACAGTAAAAAGGCCTGGTTCACTTTTGCTTAGCTTAGTCTGTAACTTGAAAACTATGTACCGTATGGCCCTATAAACTGTGTTGGGATGAAAGCTAGCCACTTTGAGCAATGTGGGAAGTGCTGGGGCAGTTTGGGACAACAGGGCCAAAATGTCACTTTCACAGTCCCAAAGTGCCATTTTCACAGTAAAAAGGCCTGGTTCACTTTTGCTTAGCTTAGTCTGTAACTTGAAAACTATGTACCGTATGGCCCTATAAACTGTGTTGGGATGAAAGCTAGCCACTTTGAGCATTGTGGCAAGAGCTGGGGCAGTTTGGGACAACAGGGAACGAACAGGGCCAAAATGTCACTTTCACAGTCCCAAAGTGCCATTTTCACAGTAAAAAGGCCTGGTTCACTTTTGCTTAGCTTAGTCTGTAACTTGAAAACTATGTACCGTATGGCCCTATAAACTGTGTTGGGATGAAAGCTAGCCACTTTGAGCAATGTGGGAAGTGCTGGGGCAGTTTGGGACAACAGGGCCAAAATGTCACTTTCACAGTCCCAAAGTGCCATTTTCACAGTAAAAAGGCCTGGTTCACTTTTGCTTAGCTTAGTCTGTAACTTGAAAACTATGTACCGTATGGCCCTATAAACTGTGTTGGGATGAAAGCTAGCCACTTTGAGCAATGTGGGAAGTGCTGGGGCAGTTTGGGACAACAGGGCCAAAATGTCACTTTCACAGTCCCAAAGTGCCATTTTCACAGTAAAAAGGCCTGGTTCACTTTTGCTTAGCTTAGTCTGTAACTTGAAAACTATGTACCGTATGGCCCTATAAACTGTGTTGGGATGAAAGCTAGCCACTTTGAGCAATGTGGGAAGTGCTGGGGCAGTTTGGGACAACAGGGCCAAAATGTCACTTTCACAGTCCCAAAGTGCCATTTTCACAGTAAAAAGGCCTGGTTCACTTTTGCTTAGCTTAGTCTGTAACTTGAAAACTATGTACCGTATGGCCCTATAAACTGTGTTGGGATGAAAGCTAGCCACTTTGAGCATTGTGGCAAGAGCTGGGGCAGTTTGGGACAACAGGGAACGAACAGGGCCAAAATGTCACTTTCACAGTCCCAAAGTGCCATTTTCACAGTAAAAAGGCCTGGTTCACTTTTGCTTAGCTTAGTCTGTAACTTGAAAACTATGTACCGTATGGCCCTATAAACTGTGTTGGGATGAAAGCTAGCCACTTTGAGCAATGTGGGAAGTGCTGGGGCAGTTTGGGACAACAGGGCCAAAATGTCACTTTCACAGTCCCAAAGTGCCATTTTCACAGTAAAAAGGCCTGGTTCACTTTTGCTTAGCTTAGTCTGTAACTTGAAAACTATGTACCGTATGGCCCTATAAACTGTGTTGGGATGAAAGCTAGCCACTTTGAGCAATGTGGGAAGTGCTGGGGCAGTTTGGGACAACAGGGCCAAAATGTCACTTTCACAGTCCCAAAGTGCCATTTTCACAGTAAAAAGGCCTGGTTCACTTTTGCTTAGCTTAGTCTGTAACTTGAAAACTATGTACCGTATGGCCCTATAAACTGTGTTGGGATGAAAGCTAGCCACTTTGAGCAGTGTGGGAAGTGCTGGGGCAGTTTGGGACAACAGGGCCAAAATGTCACTTTCACAGTCCCAAAGTGCCATTTTCACAGTAAAAAGGCCTGGTTCACTTTTGCTTAGCTTAGTCTGTAACTTGAAAACTATGTACCGTATGGCCCTATAAACTGTGTTGGGATGAAAGCTAGCCACTTTGAGCATTGTGGCAAGAGCTGGGGCAGTTTGGGACAACAGGGAACGAACAGGGCCAAAATGTCACTTTCACAGTCCCAAAGTGCCATTTTCACAGTAAAAAGGCCTGGTTCACTTTTGCTTAGCTTAGTCTGTAACTTGAAAACTATGTACCGTATGGCCCTATAAACTGTGTTGGGATGAAAGCTAGCCACTTTGAGCAATGTGGGAAGTGCTGGGGCAGTTTGGGACAACAGGGCCAAAATGTCACTTTCACAGTCCCAAAGTGCCATTTTCACAGTAAAAAGGCCTGGTTCACTTTTGCTTAGCTTAGTCTGTAACTTGAAAACTATGTACCGTATGGCCCTATAAACTGTGTTGGGATGAAAGCTAGCCACTTTGAGCAATGTGGGAAGTGCTGGGGCAGTTTGGGACAACAGGGCCAAAATGTCACTTTCACAGTCCCAAAGTGCCATTTTCACAGTAAAAAGGCCTGGTTCACTTTTGCTTAGCTTAGTCTGTAACTTGAAAACTATGTACCGTATGGCCCTATAAACTGTGTTGGGATGAAAGCTAGCCACTTTGAGCAATGTGGGAAGTGCTGGGGCAGTTTGGGACAACAGGGCCAAAATGTCACTTTCACAGTCCCAAAGTGCCGTTTTCACAGTAAAAAAAAAAGATTCATTTTGCTTAGCTTAGTCTGTAACTTGAAAACTATGTACCGTATGGCCCTATAAACTGTGTTGGGATGAAAGCTAGCCACTTTGAGCAATGTGGGAAGTGCTGGGGCAGTTTGGGACAACAGGGCCAAAATGTCACTTTCACAGTCCCAAAGTGCCATTTTCACAGTAAAAAGGCCTGGTTCACTTTTGCTTAGCTTAGTCTGTAACTTGAAAACTATGTACCGTATGGCCCTATAAACTGTGTTGGGATGAAAGCTAGCCACTTTGAGCAATGTGGGAAGTGCTGGGGCAGTTTGGGAC